>NC_057803.1:9506315-9506855 GCF_018294505.1 Triticum aestivum
CGGGGTGCCGGAGCACGGCAATGGGCGGGCGAGGCGGTGTGGTCCGGTGACCAAACGCGGCCACGGCGGGTGCGGTGGGTAGAGGAGGCAGCAGCAGCCATGGAGCAGGGGCACGGGGCGTGGGATGGTCGAGGGAGCGGGGCGAGGGGGCCGTGAGCAGGAGCGGGCAGAGCACCGTCTCGGTCGCGGGCGTCCGGCAGCGATGGCCGTGGGCGCGGGTGGGCGCGCACGGGCGCATGCAGGGGGTGCCGGTCCAGTCGCGGTGCGGGGAGAAGGTCGCGGCCGTGGGCGCGCGGTATGGGGTCATCCGGAGCGCGTGGTGAGCGCGTGCGGAAGGAGGAAGAGCAGCAAGACCGGGGCACGCGGTGCGCGGCACCGTGGTTCGAGCACGCGGGCGGAAGGAGGAGAGGACGGTGCCTCACCGACGTTGCAGAGACGAGGGTCGGCGAGGCTCGGTGGAGCCTTTAGGGAGGAGGACGGGGATGCGAGGTCCGGCGAGGAGTCGAGGAGGACGGAGACGACGGCGAGCGGCGACGGCGC
>NC_057803.1:9873796-10000922 GCF_018294505.1 Triticum aestivum
GGGGAGTGGAGTGGCCTGAACGGCGTGCGCCCGACGAGCGTGGGGAGCGGCGGCGGCGCGGCTTGCGAAGTGCGATCTGCGAGTTAGGGCGCATCCATCCGTCAGACCCGTGGGCCGTACCGAATCACACTGGTCGATTGGGCTATTGCGGTCCAGAACCAGGTCTGATTGGGCTTAAAAAAAGTTAGGATTCCATCCGCATTTCTGGGCCCATTTAATTCTCAAAAAAGAGTGTAATCTTATCAGTCTCAAAAATTTCTCAAAAAAAAACCATTGTCTCAAAAAAAAAAGTGTAATCTTATAGCCTAAAAAAAGTGTAGTTTTCTTCTTCTACTAAAAGAACTTTAATTTCCATTTTAAAAAAACTTTATTTTCATCTATGATTAAGAAAATCCTTTGTCCTAAACAACACATGAAACCAATATGTCTATTTATGAAGATTTGTACGTTTTTTGTCATAGTTTTCAAAATTTTCGTTTGAGCACCGCCCTATGAAAGCCAATGTGAGCCCCTTGGTTTCCCTAGTGTCTTTGTTTAGCGGGTGTTGTAACCATTTTCAAAAATAAATATAATATGTTAGTTTAGCTAAAAAATAACACATAGAACACTTTTAAGCCATAAAGATATGATCCTTTTAATGATCTATCCAAATCCTACAGTCGCTCATATATGTGTCAACTATGGCTTCGATGCTATGGGGCTAGGGGAGGGGATCCTCATCTCTTGTTTGTGTGTGGGGGGGGAGGGGGGGTCTTTTCGTTATTTGTGTTTTGGTAACATCATTTGAACAATGATGGTGGTGTCGTCTCGAATAGAAGTTCTCACACTCTAATCTCATCATGGTGTCGATTGGCTTGGTGTTGCCAAGGAGCCGACGTGGCTCCATGGATATCAGCGGCAGCCTTCATTAACGACCCCTCCTGTCAAGTAAGGTCACCCCCCTGGTGTGGCTATGCTAGAGTGGTTATGTGCCTAGATAGGGCGATGCCCTCACCGAAGTGCTTGGCATGATTGGTAATCTCCGTCATTCACGGTGGTCTACTATTGTAGTGATTGAATGAGGTTTTGGTCCTCTACAGGTCTGCCATTGGAGAAGATATTGTGGTGCAACGGTATGCTATGGCTTTGGTGAAAATTTTAAGTTCGAGAGTTTTGGTTGCAATTTCCCCTTTATTTAAGGTTGTTTCTACATCTGTTGGTCTAGTTGCCCCATTTTCTAGATGTATAAGCTAGATTCGGTTACCGAATCAACATGTGGTTGGATCGTTATGAGGACAATGGTATCCCCTGATCCCCTGCCCATCTGGGGCTTGCATTTTCCTGAATTTATTTCAAGCCTTCCGCCGATGTGCCTTCAGTGGAAGGAGATTGTGGCGACTTCATCAATCTCAAGATGATGTGTTGGCTCGATCTCTCAGAGATGCTCATAGGGATAGGGTGTGTGTGCATGCATTCATGGGGTGAGTGTATGTGAGTGACTCCGATTGTACTGTGTTAAAAAAGGCTAGATTCGATTATTATTTTAACAAAAAGACCCTGTTAACGATCCTTGTTACAATCTAGTATTTCTGTTTGGATCAGTGTATTGTTTTCCTATTCTGAAAAGGAGGGTAGATTTTCCTTGCCCATTGTCGGGTGGTAGGTGCGACATATGCCAACAGGTGGCTTATCATTGTGGGAGCTAGTAAGACGTCGTTGGTGCCTGGAAACAGGATGAGGCAAAGACATGCACGCCGGCGAATCTTACCCAGCTTCGGGGCTCTCCGTGGAGATAACACCCCTACTGCTGCTCTGCGGGGTCTCCGCATGGTCACTAGATGAACAAGTAGCTACACGGTGCTCCTTGAGCTGTTTGGCGAGAGGAGGAAGAAGGGCACGGCTTGCTCTCTTCTCCTCCCTATGTGGTGTCTGAGACTAGCAGGGATTGATCTCTCTTTGCATGGATGCCCCGGGGGGTTTATATAGGCCTACCCCCCGGGGGTACCATGGTAATCCAGCTGGGCGCGGGGCCTAGCCGTCTGTGTCTACGCTCTCCGGCTTCTGCGCCGGCTGCTGGGGCCTGCCGGCTAGTGGGTCCCGCCGGCTGCCGGCTCCTTGGTCGACAGGCAGGCCCCACTGTCAGGGCCTTGTCGGCGGCTGGTTACTGTTGCTCAATCTTGGTGGCGAGGGCTTCGCCGAAGTGGGCGTGGCTACAGTGCCGCCGCCCGGTGGGCGATCACTGTAGCCCCACCGCGTCTTGTCTCCTTAATGGGGCATCTTCTTCGAGGGAGGTGGCAAGCCGGCTGTGGGGAGCCGGCTCTATCTTGGGCCAACTGGGGGAGGTCTAGCCGCCTTCGGGTGTCTCTCTGCCCGAAGGGGCCCACCGCCCGTGGGCCGTACTGGTAGCCCGTAGTGGATGACATCAGGGTCAACTTGGCAACAGTGCTGCGCCGGACGGGTCATGGCCACCCGTACGGCGCACTGTGCCAGGCGTGCTCCGGGATTCGGGGGTGGCAGGCTTCACTATAGCCACGCCCCGTCACATCGCCGTTATGTGGATGCAGACTTCGAGGGTACGATCTTGACCGCTTTATGGGAGCTGGCTTCTTGGAGTCGGCCTTCTCGCGGCCGGCTTCTCGGAGCCGGCCCTCCCGCGGCTTCTCTTCATGAGGGTTGAAGTCGGGCCGCCTTCCGATAGCCGGCCTGGAGACAGCCGGCAAGGGGAAGGCGGCCTTGTGTCTTGGATTCTTGAGGGCCGAATTGGCTCGTAATTTTTTCAGAAGGGCCAGGGGGAGCCGGCTAGGCTACCCATGATTATTTACTCCGACAGTAGTCCCCGAAGCTGATCGAGCTTTGAGGCTGACAAAGGGACGAGAAGCTAGGTCAGCTTCCTATCCCGAGGGGCCGGCTTTGCTCGTGTGCGCCATCTTCGGAAAAGCTCCGTTTCTCGTAGGCGGGAACGCGGGCCACGTGGCGAGGAAATCCTGCCAACGCACACGCACGACGGGACGCCGCCGCAGGCCCGGGCCCACCACTCGCAGGCCTCGGTCCGAGCGTGGATCTTCTGCGGCCCACATGGACCGCTCGCCTTCCCGTGGCGGTTTTATTCTGCCATCAAGGCACAATAATCGCGGGACGTGGGGGAGTGGGCGCAGTTGATCCCCACGTTCCCCCACGCCGCGCCTCCTCGGCTTCGCCGCGCGGTCTATAAGTAGGAGGAGGAGGGGGAGCGGCAGAGGCTCGCGCGCTCTCCCTCACTCCACCCCTTCTCGCCCTCCTTCTTCTTCTCTTCGCCGCAGCAGCTCTTTGCCGCGCCGTTCCACCGTCGCTTCGTCTTGCTCCCCGCCGTAGCAATCCTTTGCCGCGCCGTTTCGCCATCGCTTCGTCTTGCTCCCCGCCGCATCGCTCCCATGGCGCTGTCGAGCTCGTGGGATGGCTCCAACGTCCACGAGGACCACATCGAGTTCCTCCGCCGGATGCGGCGTCTGCCCGGCGAGAACCTTGTGCGGGTTCGTCAAGCATCGGCGAGGGAGATTTCGCCGGCACTGGAGGAGGGCGAGCGGGTGATCTTCCGCTCGCACTGCCTGCGCGGCTTCGGCCTCCCGGTGAGCGGATTCCTTCGAGCCTTCCTCGAGTTCTACCACCTCCAGCCGCATCACCTCACGCCCAACGCGGTGATACTGTTGTCGGCCTTCGTCACCCTGTGCGAAGGTTTTCTTGGAGTTCTCCCCACGCTCGAGCTCTGGGGGGAGTTCTTCCAAAGCAAGCTCGGCACCGTCGTCGCGGGCGTGCCCGCCCCCTGCGGAGCCTTCATTGCCATGAGGCGGGCGAGCGAGAACAATCCGTTCCCGTCCATTCCGCTGATCCAGTCGGTGAAGTTTTGGCAGAAGTATTATTTCTACGTGAAGAACGTCGCCCAGCAAGGCGACTACGTCAACCTGCCGGCTTACGTAGCCGGCCCGCCGGCTGGGAGGCAGCCTTCGTGGAGCTACCGGGCCAGGTCGCTGTCTCAGGCCGGGAACGCAGCCGTCTCCCGGCTTCGGGTGATGATCCAGTCAGAGGGCCTGACCGGAGCCGACTTGGTGGCCGCCTTCGTGGAGCGTCGGGTTCTTCCGCTCCAAGACCGGCCTCACATGATCTGCCAAATGACCGGCCGCTTCGACCCGTGCCGGCTGAGCACTAGGGAGATGCCTCACGCAGAGGTGTCTTACATGGTGAATTATATCTCCAACTGCAAGCTCGCCGAGGATTGGCGATACGGCAAGGAGTCGTATTCCCACGCCAACCCTTCGCCTGCCATAAGTTCTTTCTCCTTTTCTTCCTTTTTTGTAGCCGGCCTCATGATAGCCGACTCTTGATCAATTGGTTTGTCTTTTGCAGAACCCTCTTCTCCCGCCGACAGCCGGGGCCGCGGGGGTAGAGCGCCAGCTCCTCCCCGACCGCACGGTGGATGACGCCGATGATCCGGACCTGGGAGCGGCCGCCATGGAAGACGCCATCGTGGGGGAAGGCGACGAGGCCGGAGGCGCGGGACTCGGGGCCAGCTTGGAGGACTGGCCGGATGACGACGAGGTCGAAGTCGCCCCGCACCGCCAGCCGGCGCCTGATCATCAAGGCGCGGGCTCGTTGCCGTGCCGGCTGCCCGCGGCGGCGCGCAGAAGCGCCGGGCCGCGTCGACCTTCTTCGGCAGCTGGCCGAAAAAATCCAAGGCCTCCACGGCGGCGACCAAGCGGGATGAGGTGGCCGCGAAGGCGGCCCGCTTCCGCAAGGCGGTGAAGCAGCCGCAGGCGATCTCTGCGTAAGTCATCGAATGTCTTGCGTATATATTTTTTTTGTCTTCTTCGTCCAAAACTCTTCTAAACATTTCTTTTCTTGTCGGACAGGGCGCCGCTTTCTCTCGAGCGAGGTCCTGGCGGCTCCGTAGTCGGGCCGACTGGAGGGTCCTCAAGCTCCCGCCGCGTGGATCCCCGCGTCGACCTTAAGGAGGCCACGGAGCGGAACGCGCGGGAGGCACGGGAGGAGCGGGAGGCGGCGGAGCGAAGGACCGCCCAGGCAACGAAGGAGCAGGCCGACGCGGCGGCCAAGGCCTGGGCGAAGGCGGCAGCCGCGGAGACGGAGGCGGAGGCCTCGCACAACCGGCCTCCGCTGCTCGTTGTTCCCCTCCGCTCCATGGCCCCCGACGTTCCCATGCCCCCGTCGGAGGAGGTCGACCAAGGCCCGCTGGTGATGGAGAGGCGGGAGGAACCCGTGATCTTCGTGGAGGGGGCGTCGCAGACGGCGCCGACTGGAGCAGGCCAAAGCGGCCAATCAGCTGCGGCGCCAGAGCAGTCGTCCAGGGGCGAGCCGGCGGCAGGGGCCGGCCTCGAGGTGCAGTCGGCATTGCGCCGGCGCGCAGGGGGTGGCGCCTCTGCGCTGGAACCGCACCGAGCAGCGAGCGCCAGCTAGACGGCGGAGGCCCTGGAGGCGGCCAGCGTCAGCACGTCCGAGTGGACTCCCAGCGAGGGGACGGGCGAGCTGAACGCGGCGGCCCAGGAGGTCCGGAACCGACTTCAAGCTCAGGCCGCCTCGCTGCAGCGATACACTCAAGAGTTTCTCTCGACACGGGCCGTCATCCGGGTGAGTCTTCTGTCCTTGGTTATTTTGCTCTTTCGATTTCTTCCGTGGGGGCGCGTCAGCGCACCCACTAGGTGTAGTCCCCGAGTTCCAAGCCGGCTGCTGCGCAGGCGGCTTGGAACTTACTAGGTTCTGACAACTTAACTTATCCTTGCCTCCTGTATAATCTTCCAGGAGTATCATAACCTTCGCGCAGCCGCCTTCAACTCCTAGGCTCAGGAGCTGGGACGGAGAACTGAGGACCTGGCCAGCAGCCGGAGTGCGTGTTTGTCTCGTTCATCTCCTGTGGGGGTGCGTCAGCGCACCCACTGGGTGTAGTCCCCGAGATTCGGGCCGACTGCTGAGCAGCCGGGTCGGATCTTCCTTGATGACTTCCCCTTATTAAATTTTCCTTTGTCTTCATGCTTGTAGGAGCCAATGCCGACTTGAGGGAGCAGCTCAGCAGGGCCCAGGCCGCCCTTTGCGCCAAGGAAGCCGAGTACAGTGCCTTGGTCCTGGAGCGTGACCGCCTGGTCAAGAAGTTGGCCGACCAGGAGGAGAGCCACAAGGCGGCCCTGAAGAAGGCGCAGGACAACGAGGACGCCCTGAAGGCCGAGTTCGAGATCGAAGCGGCGGGCTGGGCTGAAGCGAAGCAGGCGCTGAGCGAGGGCTTCAGCCGTATCGAGGATCTGATCGATGGTAAGCTGCCTTCTTCACTCCATGCTTGCCCTTTGATCCATGATTTGTGTTCTGACTTGTGCTGATTTTTATTCTCTGTGCAGACTACTTTCCCGGCTACTCCGTCTTCGCCACCCAATCCATCGAGGCCCATCGCGAGGTACGCCGGTAGGCGGGGGCTGAAATCGCGCCGGACGCGAGCCGGACGCTTGAGGAGCAGCTCTTGGCGGTCCAAGCCCGGCTGCAGCCGGCTCACCGTATGCTCCGCCGCCTCCAGCGTGCCGGGGCGCAGGTGTTGGCCGCCCTCTGGCCAAGCGAGACGATTCCCCGCACCCCGAGTCGGACTTCCGACTGGCTGGAGGTGGCGGTTGGCCGCTTCGAGGCCTGGAAGGCGTCGGCAGCCCGGCTTGGAGCTGGGCGGGCGCTGGAGTTCGTCCGAGCCTGGTATCCGGGGCTAAACCTGGACCAGCTGTGCACCTGGCGGCTGGAGGCCAATGAAGAGTTGGAGGAGGTGCGGCCGGCTATCGCTCAGCGCGCTTCGACGATCGCCGAGTGTACTGACATCAGCGTCTTCGCTCCTGAGATCAATGACGACGGCGTTGCCCAGCCGGAGGAGTGGTTCGGGCTGGATCCGGCAGCGGGTGAAGACTCGGCAGAGGAGATCGCCTCCAGTGATGAAGGCGAAGACGACGAAGGAGAGGACGGCGAAGATGTTGAGCCGACTGGTGAAGCAGACAGCCAACCTCAGCCTGATCGTGCCTCCGGCAACAAGGCGCGTGCTAGCGCGCCCTCTGCGGGAGGCGGTGATCATGCCGAGGTTCGTCAGCCGGCCACTCCTCCAGCCGGCACTGCCGTCTCCACCAACCTGCCCGACTCGCCAGTCGCTCCCTTGGCTTAGTCTGTCGTCCTTGTTTTTACCTGCTTGTTGCCTTTTGAACAACTTTATTAAACTTGCGCAGTTCCACCCACTGGGGGTGTATTCGAACTATGTTGAATGCTGGCCTTTTGAAGGTCTTTTATGTAAATATTATTGCGTGTTTGGTTTCCATTCATGTATGCTTTTTATCCTTAGGCTGTTTCCTTTGCCGTCTTCCCCTTCTGGGAAGGCAAGTACTCAAGCTTTCTTAGATTGGAGCGAGGTGAATGGAAGCCGGCCGGCCGGCTACTCTGATAGCCGGTCGGCGGTGGGAGAAAAACCGGCTTTTGTTATATTAGTTCGTTAGTCCCTAGCCGTTTTTCGTGTGGGCACCCGTTCCTGCCCTTAACTCTTGCCAGCCGGATAGCCGGTTCTTTGAACTGCGACTTTTGGCAAGAGAAGGCTTGGGAGCCGGCACACTACTTGTCTGACTGCGGGTAGGACTTCTAATATAACTCCAGGCGGCCAGTCCCCGGGCCGACTAGTCGAACCCGGTGCCGGACGGAAAAAAGTGAATGCAATGACAAGGCCATAAGCATGATACTTTTCATTCATAGACAAAAGATGGCAGTCCCCGAGCTCTCCTCGGGGGGCCTATTGTCTCGTACTTAGTACAAAAGTTAGCGTGATACATACTGCATTTCAACTGTAAAACCTTCGGAGGAGGTTGGCGTTCAATGGTCGTTCCGACTCCTTGCCGGAGTCGACTCTCTTTCGTGCCTTCGGCTTCTGCGCGTCGATCAGGTAGTAGGAGTCATTGCCTAAGGCTCTGCTGATGATGAAGGGGCCCTCCCAAGGGGCCGAGAGCTTGAGCTGGACGGTTGTTCGCTGGATCAGCCGGAGCACACGATCACCCTCTTGGAAGGATCTTGGCTTGACCTTCCGGCTGTGGTAGCGGCGCAGGCCCTGCTGATAGATGGCGGACCGGATGAGGGCTAATAGCCGGCCTTCTTCTAGCAGGTCGACGCCGTCTTCTCGTGCTTCCTTGGCCTCGGCTTCCGTGTACATGGTTACCCGAGGCAAGTCGAACTCGGTGTCAGTTGGGATGACCGCCTCGGCACCATATACGAGGAAGAAAGGAGTGAAGCCGGTTGACTTGTTTGGTGTAGTGCGCAGACTCCAGAGGACAGCCGGCAACTCATCGAGCCAACAGCCGGCTGAACGCTCCAGTGGTACGATCAGTCGGGGCTTGATGCCGGAAAGGATGAGGCCATTGGCTCGCTCGACCTAGCCATTTGACTGCGGGTGGGCGACGGACGCTAGGTCCAACCGGATGCCTTGCATCGCGCAGAAATGTGCCAAGGCTCCCTTGGCGAAATTCGTGCCATTGTCGGTGATGATGATATGTGGCATGCCGTACCGAGTTGTTATATCTGTGATAAATGTCATGGCAGTCGGCCCATTCAGCTTCTTGATCGGCTTTGCCTCAATCCATTTGGTGAATTTGCCCACGGCAACAAGCAGATGTGTCATTCCGCCGCGCGCCGTCTTGAATGGGCCCACCATGTCCAGTCCCCAAACGGCGAAGGGCCAAGTGAGGGGAATGGTCTTGAGTGCTAAAGCTGGCATGTGTTGCTTGGAGCTGAAGAGTTGGCACCCTTTGCAATGTTTAACTAACTCCTTGGCGTCATCCAAAGCAGTCGGCCAAAAGAAACCATGGCGGAAGGCTTTGGCGACGAGTGATCTTGAGGCCGCATGGTGGCCGCATTCTCCTTGGTGGATGTCTTTGAGGATTGCAATGCCCTTCTCTTGCTCAACACATCGCTGGAGGACTCTAGTGACACTGCGCTTGACGAGTTCTCTGTTGACGATTGTGTATGCTCCGGCTCGGCGTTGGACTTGTCTTGCCTCTACTTCGTCAGCCGGCAGATCTTGGTTTATTAGGAAGTTGAGGATGGATTGAGCCCATGGCGGAGCTGCGACTTCTTCTATTGCCAAAACGGCTACTACGACCAGGGCGGGCGGGCTGGGCGGTGAAATGCTGGAGTCGACCGCCGCCTGTTGTGTTGGTGTAGTCTCCGGGCCGACTACCGCAGTCCCCGAGCCGGGTGAGGCAGTCCCCGGGTCGGGCGTAACTATGGAAGTCCCCGAGCCGCCTGTTGATACCCCCTGGCCGACTATCAAAGTCCCCAGGTCACATGCTTGGTTCTTCGAGCCAGCTGCGTCGGGGTCAGGCGGCACGAAGATGGAATCGGACTATGGAGACGGCTTGATAGACGGCTTGAGGAGGCGTTGTAGAGAGACACCAGTTGGTATTGCTTGCCGAGTGGAGCCTATTCGAGCCAGGGCATCAGCTGGCTCGTTGTCGGCTCGTGGTACGTGGAGGAACTCGCATCTTTCAAAATACCCACTGATCTGCTGAACAAGGAAGCGATAGCTTGCCATATTTGCGTCCTTGGCATCCCAATCGCCGGATGATTGCTGGACCACCAAGTCCGAGTCGCCATAACATAGGATCTGGCGAATGCCGAGTTCTTTGGCAAGCCGGAGCCCGTGTATGAGCGCCTCGTACTCGGCCACGTTGTTGGAGGCGGCAAAGTGAATTTGCAGCGTGTATCTGAGCTTGTCGCCTTTGGGAGAGGTGAGGATGACGCCGGCTCCCAAGCCGGTGCGCATCTTGGACCCATCGAAGTGCATGCGCCAATGAGTGGAGTCGGGAGCCGGCGGTAGGTACTGGGTCTCGGCCCAGTCGACGAGGAAGTCGGCCAATGCTTGGGACTTGATGGCAGTGCGAGGCTGGTAGAAGATCGTATAGGGGGCCAGCTCGATGGCCCATTTCGCCACCCGGCCGGATGCATCCCGGCTGCCTATGATCTCGGCCAGCGGGGCGGTGCATACAACCGTGATGGGATGCTCTTGGAAGTAGGGCTTCAGCTTCTTGGCGGCGAAGTACACGCCGTAGCACATCTTCTGGTAGTGCGGGTAGTTCTGCTTCGAGGTAGACAGCACCTCGCTCAAATAGTACACCGGCCTCTGGACCGGCTGGGCTCGGCCTTCTTTTGGGCATTGGACTATGATGACGATGCTGACCACCCGGCTGGTTGCGGCAATGTAGAGGAGCATGGGCTCTTTCTCAGTCGGTGCCGCCAGGACAGGCGGCGTGGCCAGCATCTTCTTCAGCTCATGAAAAGCTTGATCGGCTTGGTCATTCCACTCGAAGTGGTTGGTCTTCTTCATGAGGCGGTAGAGGGGAAGAGCTTTCTCTCCGAGCCGGCTGATGAAGCGGTTCAGGGAGTCCAAGCATCCGGTAAACTTCTGGACGTCTCGAAGTTTGGTGAGAATCGCCATTCTCTCAATGGCCTTGATCTTTACTTGGTTGCATTCGATGCCGCGTTCGGAGACCAGGAAGCCTAGGAGCTGGCCGGCTGGCACTCCGAACATGCATTTCTCGGGGTTAAGCTTGATTTGGAACCGGCGTAGGTTCTCAAATGTTTCCTTGAGGTCTTCCAGCAAGGTGCCGCGCTTCTCCGTCTTCACCACAATGTCATCTACGTAGACGTGGGCATTTCTGCCGAGGTGCTTGAGGAGGCACTTCTGCATGCAACGCTGAAAAGTGGCACCGGCATTTCTCAAGCCGAATGTCATAGTCAGGTAGTAGAAGGCTCCGAATGGCGTGATGAATGCGGTCTTCAAGCGGTCTGCCGGATCTAACTTTATCTGGTGATACCCTGAGTAAGCATCCAAGAAACTCAACAGCTCGCATTCGGCCGTGGAGTCTATCACTTGGTCAATCCTTGGCAGGGCAAAGGGATCTTTGGGGCAGGCCTTGTTGAGGCTCGTGTAGTCTATACACATGCGCCACTTGTTGTTCTTCTTTAGCATGAGGACCGGGTTGGCGAGCCACTCTGGAAAGAAAACTTCCATAATGAAGCCGACTGCCAGAAGCCGGGCTATCTCCTCTCCCACAATCCTACGTTTCTCCTCCGACAGTCGGCGGAGGGGTTGTTTGACTGGCTTTGTGTCTTCTCGGACGTGTAGTTTGTGCTCGGCGAATTCCTTCGGAACGCCCGGCATGTCCTTGGGGGACCATGCAAAGATGTCCCGATTCTCACGGAGGAAATCAGAGAGCTTGCCTTCCTATTTGTTGTTTAGGTTTGCCCCGATGACGGCAAACCTCTCTGGGTGCTCGGGGTCAAGAGGTATCTTCTTCGTCTCCTTGGCCGGCTGGAAAGATCCTTGAGCATCATGCTCCTTGGGATCGGGGGACAAGGCCGACTGCTTGCCGGCCATGGCCACGACTCGGTCCAACATCTTCTTTTCTTCGGCAATCACAAGGGACTCGGCCAGCCGACTGCTGGCTGCTGAGCACTCAGAGGACTTCTTGTAATCGCCGGCTATGGTGATGACGCCTTTGGTGCTCGGTATCTTCATCTTGAGGTATGCATAGTGGGGAACTGCCATGAACTTGGCCAAGGCAGGTCGGCCAAGCAATGCATGGTAAGGGCTCTCCAGGTCCACCACTTCAAACCAGATCGCTTCCCGGCGGAAATGCTCCTTGTCCCCAAAAAGTACATCAATCTTGATCTTGCCAATGGGGGCGCAGGACAGGCCAGGTACGATGCCATGGAACACAGTCCGAGTAGGCATGAGTTGCTTCGTCTTGACATTCAGCTTCTCCATGGTGTCACGGTACAGGATGTTGATGCTGCTCCCGCCGTCTATCAGCACGCGGGAGAATCGGGCAGCGCGTCTATCCGTTGCAAGGGTGGCATCCAAAACCAACGCATAAGAGCCGGGAGATGGCATCACCTCTGGGTGGTCGATCCGGCTCCAGCTGATAGGTTTTTCTGACCAGTGCATGTGCTCGGCGGGGTTGGCAGCAACCATGCTGACTTCTTGGTGCTCTCGGCGTTTGCTGCGCCGGTCTTCGGGATGACTTGTAAAGATGATATAGGCGGCATGCTCGTCGGGGAACTCATCGTGCACGGCTCCGACTGCGGGCCGAGCGGCCGGCGGCGGCGGACCGGCAGGCGGAGGCGGTGTGAGCCCTTCACCTTTAGAGATTCGGGTGAGCCAGTGGCACTTCCGGGTCGTGTGGTTGGACGGCTTCGCGCCGCTGTGGAACTTGCACGGGGCATCGAGAGTCTGCTCGTAGGAGAAGGCCGGCTGCCAAGCCGGCTTGCCGCCCCTCTTCTTCTTGGGTGTGGGCGCGCTTCGGGCTGCTAGTCTTCGACTGTGGCCACCTGCCGACTGGTGGAGGGCGGCACCGGGCCCTTGCGCTTGTGGTCGTTTTGGTGTGGGCGTCGGCCGGAGTCCCCAGCCGGCGTCTTGGGCGCCGGGTTGAGTACCTTTCCGGACGCGTCTACCCGGAGTTCGGTCTTCATCGAGGAGTCGGCGGTGGCGTACTTGTCCGCTATGATCAGAAGCTCATCGAGGGTAGTCGGCTCATCGCAGAGGAGCTTGTGCTTGAGGAGGGTGCCTTCTCGGCACCCGGCAGTGAAGTATTATATGGCTTGCACCTCGTGCACCCCTTCGCAAGAGTTGCGGAGCTCGGCCCAACGCGTGAGGTAGTCGCGAGTGGACTCGGCGGGGCCTTGTACGCATAAGGAGAGCTGTCTGGGCTTGGGAGCCCGCTTGTAGGTGCTGGTGAAGTTGCGGACGAAGGCTTCTGTGAAGTCTAGCCAGCTGTTGATGCTGTATGGCTTGAGGCTGTTGAGCCAGGTCCGCGTCGTGCCCTGCAGCATGAGGGGCACGTACTTCACGGCAACGCGCCTGTTGCCGCTAGCTATGCTAACCGCCATGGAGTAGTCGATCGACCAATCTTCCGGCTTCACGGAGCCGTTATACTTGGGCGTGTCTCTTGGGAGCGAGAACCCTTTGGGGAAAGGTTCATCGCGGATGCGGGGGCCAAAGCAAGGCGGGCCGACATCGTCTTCTTCTTCTAGCGCCAGGGATCGCGCCAGGCGGTCGATCTGATGGCGGGCGTCGTTCTCGCCGACTCCTTCGCGGCGACCTAGCCGGCCGCTGAGAGTCGGATGCGCAACAGGCGGCGGGGTGGGATATCTCTCTCCACGGGGCCGGGGCAGAGGCAGGTTGCCCCGCCACTCCACGGCTCGGGGGTGGCCTTCTGCGTCTCGCTCGATGGAGATTCGGGTTCGGTTTCGGTTGGCAGCCGGGTCTTTCTCGCGCCGCGCGCGGGTTTTACCCGTAGTCGGCGTCCGGGACGTCGCGCCGTGATCTCGGCATGGGGGAGGGCTTTCCGCGCGGGCATCGGCTTCATGCCGCTGCGCGGCTGCATTGATCAGCTGCTGGATGCGTCGGGTCAGGCGGGGGAGTTCTTCGTCCCCCAGTCCATCTAGCTCGTCTACGGCCGCCTGGGCAGCGTGCAGGTTCTCGAGTGGAGTAGCGTAGACTGGGCGGTCGAGTCCTAGCGTATCTGCGATGACAGCGCCGCGCTGTTTGACAACGCCGGCCTGGCTAGGCCCACCTGGGGGCGGCGTGCCAAAGGCGGCGCGGTCGGCCTCGCGTCGGTGGGCCTCAGCGAGGCGTCTCATGGAAACCAACTTCCGGCCCTCCGCGAGGAGGGCAAGGCGGCGAGCTTCCAGTGCTTCAGCGTCGGCATCGGCTAGGAGGGGGATGGACAAGTCGTGGACCGCCACATGCGGGGCGTCGTGGGCGCTCTCGTCAGAAGCGCCGCCGTGGCCGATGACCATCACCTCGGTGGTGATAGCGTCGCAGCCATCGGCCCGAAGAAGCGGGTCGTTGTAGATCGCGACGTTGGTGGGGAACGTGTCGGAGTCGACAGGCATCGGATCGGTGGAGCCAACCGACTCCAAGTCCACGGCAGGTTCGCCGGAGACGTGGAGCTGGCCGAGGAGGTTGACGAGGTGGTCGGTGCCCGCGTCGGAGGCGAGCTCGTCAGAGATGAGAGTCTTGTCAAGGAGATCGGCGAGGCTGCTCACCGCACAGATGTTGGTGACGCCTTGTAGCACGTCGTGGCAAGCGCCATCGGGCGTGCCGGGCTGGCTACGCTCGCGGGGGAGGAAGAGGGTTCCCGTCCAGAACAGGTCTCCGGACGGCGGTGCACCTGGCCCCATGGTGGGCGCCAAATGTCGGGTGGTAGGTGCGACATATGCCAACGGATAGCTTATCATTGTGGGAGCCAGTAAGACGTCGCCGGTGCCTGGAAACGGGATGAGGCGAAGACATGCACGCCGGCGAATCTTACCCAGCTTTGGGGCTCTCCGTGGAGATAACACCCCTACTGCTGCTCTGCGGGGTCTCCGCATGGTCACTAGATGAACAAGTAGCTACACGATACTCCTTGAGCTGTTTGGCGAGAGGAGGAAGAAGGGCACGGCTTGCTCTCTTCTCCTCCCTATGTGGTGTCTGAGACTAGCAGGGATTGATCTCTCTTTGCATGGATGCCCCGGGGGGTTTATATAGGCCTACCCCCCGGGGTACAATGGTAATCCGGCTGGGCGCGGGGCCCAGCAGTCTGTGTCTACGCTCTCCGGCTTCTGCGCCGGCTGCTGGAGCCCGCCGACTAGTGGGTCCCGCTGGCTACCGGCTCCTTGGTCGACAGGCAGGCCCCACTGTCAGGGCCTTGTCGGCGGCTGGTTACTGTTGCTCAATCTTGGTGGCGAGGGCTTCGCCGAAGTGGGCGTGGCTACAGTGCCGCCGCCCGATGGGCGATCACTGTAGCCCCACCGCGTCTTGTCTCCTTAATGGGGCGTCTTCTTCGAGGGAGATGGCAAGCCGGCTGTGGGGAGCCGGCTCTATCTTGGGCCGACGGGGGGAGGTCTGGCCGCCTTCGGGTGTCTCTCTGCCCGAAGGGGCCCACCGCCCGTGGGCCGTACTGGTAGCCCGTCGTGGATGACATCGGGGTCAACGTGGCAATAGTGCTGCGCCGGACGGGTCATGGCCACCCGTACGGCGCACTGTGCCAGGCGTGCTCCGGTATTCGGAGGTGGCAGGCTTCACTGTAGCCACGCCCCGTCACATCGCCGTTATGTGGATGCAGACTTCGAGGGTACGATCTTGACCGCTTTATGGAAGCCGGCTTCTTGGAGTCGGCCTTCTCGCGGCCGGCTTCTCGGAGCCGGCCCTCCCGCGGCTTCTCTTCATGAGGGCTGAAGTCGGGCCGCCTTCCGATAGTCGGCCTGGAGACAGCCGGCAAGGGGAAGGCGGCCCTGTGTCTTGGATTCTTGAGGGCCGAATCAGCTCGTAATTTTTTCAGAAGGGCCAGGGGGAGTTGGCTAGGCTACCCATGGTTATTTACTCCGACACCCATTGGATTTCAGATATCCCTACAGAAAAACAGCAGATAAGCCAGACAGCACATTGCGCATTTCTGATGCTTTCCTCCATTTATTCATCCCTGGGTAGGGGTTGCGTTTCACCGTCACAAACATAGTCACCCGAGCACGCAGCATACATATACATGCCTTGTGTGCAAACACGCAGTGACGCAGCCCAGCGATGGGCACGTACCATGCTACCAGCACCAGGGCATCCCCATGCACTCCGCGCAGCCGCCCGGTGACGGTTCAGGGGCAGGCACAAGAACGTTCAGGGTCCTCAGAACCCTGACATCGCATAGTCCATGGCGTCCACCAAGAAATCTGCAGTAACCAGAGCTCGGTTAGTCAGTCTCTACGAGCAATGCAGAAATGTAACGGGGATCTTGTGGAGATAGCTGAGCTACTGACCTGCATCGTCCTTGGAGAAGCACATAGGTGGTTTTATCCTGAAGACGTTGCCGTGGAGACCGCCTTTGCCGACTAGAACACCAAGATCTGGTAGAACAAGAGAACTATTTTAGGGGGTTGTAGAAGAAAACATTTTGAGATCATGGAGGTAAGGAATGTGGGCTAATTATTACCCTTGAGTTTCTCAAACAGAACAGCGGTCTCAGCCTTGGCCGGTGTCTTCTCCGTCCTGTCAGTGACGAGCTCCACCCCAAGCATCAGCCCCCTTCCTCTGACATCTCCAATGACTGAGCAGAAGCAAGGCGAAGGGATGGATAATCATCGATCGGTTAGATTAACTCGAATCCAAAATCAAACAGTTGACCGAAATGGTTACTTCAAATGGACCAAAAGATGGGACATTTTACTTTCATGCTTCTGCTGAAGAGATTTCAGACGTTCCACCAAGTGAGCGCCGACATCTGCGCAATGCGCCTGCCGTTTCTCCTTGTCGAGAACCTTGAGCACAGCCAATCCACCAGCAGAACAGACAGGGTTCCCACCAAATGTGTTGAACTGGATCTTCTGAGCCATCACGCTAGCAATCTCAGGAGTTGTTACAACTGCACCGAGTGGTAGACCGTTGCCGATTCCCTAGAAATAAAGAAAAAAAATCATTAATATTGATTGATACTGTCAACATAATGAAACCTTCGAGGCAGAGTTTTTCCTGTTACCACGAACCTTTGCCATCGTTACAATGTCAGGGATGACATCCTGCGTCTGGAATCCCCAGTAGTTACTTCCAGTACGGCCAAAACCACTTTGGACTTCATCAGCTATACAGACACCACCCGCCTTCCGGACAGTATCATAGACCGACTTCAGGTATCCAGGAGCTAGTTCAATAGTACCTCCTACACCCTGCAATCATGTTCATTAATGAGAAAACTGATATATGAGTTCGGTCATCTGGATTCCCCCGTACAAGAAAAAAAACATCTGAATAAAAGCTGGATAAAACTACATTATCAGTTTTTTACAGTATAATGTACAACTTTAAATTCGTCATACTTGGAAAGTTTCTGCGATAAAACCTCCAACCCTTCCTGAACTGCCAAAATTTATGTGTTCTTCGACTTCCCTGGCATAAGCTGCAGCATCAGACCCAAAAGCTCCACGGTAAGGATCCGGATTCATGACATGATGAATCTCACCCTGCGAATGAGAAATAAATGGCCCATAAGTAAGAAACAATTTAAACAACTACAGATGGTCATATTGAAAAAATGTGCAAGAATGCACTATAGGTTCCCTCCCCTCATTTTTCACACTACATGGGCGGATTAACTAACTGAGATGAAACTCATAATGCACCCCCGACAAAAAAATAGATATCGAAATACTTTTGAGCTTCAGTGTTAATTTTAGCATTGCTAAAATGTAAATTCTAACAATATATAGGTCAATCTTTTCAAGTACATCGATTGAACTGGAAAAAAGACTTGCACTGCAAATCTGTGTCATTTTGTATCTCTTAACAATCAGACACACACCTGAGGAATCGGGTACTTCCACGTCTGCAAACCCGTGAGACCTATTGTTCCAGCACTCCCACCGTGGTATCCATTTCTCAATGCAATCATACCGAGATTCCCGCTGTACAGCCGAGCCATCAACATTGCTAGTTCATTCGCTTCGGTCCCAGAATTGACGAAGTACACAACCTGCATACCATCCCAAAATATGAGACACTCACACTCCCTTCTCGTTGTCGAGTCCATCCATGTCGTAACTTCTAGTAGCACTGGGCCACTGAAGGAAGGAAGTATTTCTTTACCTTGAGATTGCCTGGCATCTTGGAGGCAAGCGCCTCGGCAAACTCGACGATGGCATGATGCAAGTATATGGTGGTGGTGTGCTGAAGCAACTTGGTCTGCTCCTGCACGGCCTTGACAATATCAGGGTGGCAATGGCCACATGACACCGTGACGATGCCTCCGAAGCAATCGAGGTATCTCTTGCCTTGTTCGTCGTACAGGTACTGCATCTTCCCTTCGACGATGTTGAGCTGCGAATACAGATCACAACGGAATCAAGATGGTACTTTAATTTTATACTGCCATAAATATCTTCAGACATCTTGTACACTAGTATTTCACACATAGTACTATTGACTTCGATCGGGGCCTTTGGAAATTTGGCACCGATACTTATTTGGCGTTTTAGTAGGTATCACTTGATATCGATGCCTTCAAAAAATAAAATGTGTCACCTGATGTTTCACTGACATGTGGGTCCGGGAGGGGCAGCGTGTGAGCGAGACAGTGATAGGAGTGGCAAAATATCGAACCCAATCTTACATGATGATTGATGCAGTTCATACATCATCTCCTACATCAAAATTTATTTACCCTCCTACTAATTAAGAGGATTGGTTTCGAGCACGCGAAGGCACAAATCTCGTCTTTTTCTATGCAATCGCCGCGACGAAGCAACAGAAGAATATGCATACGAGTTATGAAAGTACCGGCTTCTGGTAGTAGTAGAAGAGGGAGGGGCCAAGGAACTTCTTCCGCTTCTCGAGGATCTCGGCGCCGCCCATCCCGGCGTACGGGCTCGGCCGGTGGTCGAACGGCGGCATCTCCGGCAGAGGCCGCGGTAGGGCCTGCTCCGGCGCCGCCTCCGAGGACACCAGCCTCCGCAGCGCCTCCGCCGGCGACGGACACCGCCCGCGGCCGGCGGCCGCGCGGCGAAGCAGCGAGGAGGCCATGGCCTGAGCTGTGGTACTCTACAACCGAAGAGCGAGGGAGACGGAGCTGGATTAGCTCAGGGGTGGTTAGATGGATGAGAAGGAGACTGGAGTGTGGGATTGGCACGGGTCTGGTGGTGGTGGAGTGGAGTGGTGCCAATGCCAATGGCGGCTGGCTCTCCCGTAGCTGGCCGTGACGTGGAAAAGGTCCAGATTCCGATAGCGATGCGTGACTGAGAAACTCTCGGTGCGGGATCTGGCTCTCTGACGGGGCCTCGTGTCACTGACGTGCGGCCACGGGAGGAGGGATCGTCGTCGGGGTTCGTGAGCGGGTAGATATGTTCATGCTTGCGTGGTGACAACCATACATTTGATAGTCTAGACAGCAGCATGCGGTGGGATTAGCTGTCGTGCATGTGTCGTTCAGCAAAACGTCGTCCGCGAAGTACTTCCGCAACCATATGTGTTCATTAAACAACGCTCCGCGCGTAGCACGCCTGCGGTGGAGTTCCCGGCCGGTCCTCCGTCGCTATCTCCTGTCGACCCGGCGGGGCCTATCCCTCTGCCCGGAATTGGCCAAGAGATGTGTTGAGATATGTAAGAGCATATTACGCCTCAAATCGGTGTGCTTCTCGTCTCAAATGTCCGGACGGACAGCCCGCTCGCTGACCGATTAAAAAAAGACGTGGCTCACGGGTGCACGGGCGCCCGATCGCAGCCCCGAGCGCTCTCCCAGAAAAGGAAGGAACCGCCCGCGCGCGTGACCAGACGGCCAAAAACGGAAAGCAGCTCCGCGCGCGCGAAACCGACCAAACCAAGCCCGCGTGAATCACGGATGGATCGCGCACGCGCCCCGATCACACCTGGTCCTCCCCCGGCCCTCGCTTCCCCGCACCCGTCGTCCCCAGGCTTCGGTCCCCACCCCCTCCATGCACCCCCGCGCCGCGCTCCCCTTGCGGACGCCTCACGCAACCCCCTCCTCCCTTTTCCTTGAAGGACAAGCCTACGCACGGGTCCCCTTCTTCCTCCTTGCTCCTGCCTTTCCTCCTCTAAACAAGATCTGCCCCATCTATGGCGTCTTGAAGAACAAAATCGATGCACGGTTCCGTTTTCTCCTCCTTGCTCCAAAAATCAGATCTGGAGAGAAAAAAACCAGACCTACCCCCCCCCCCCAAGGTAAGCACCACTTCCACCCGACTCCTCTCTCTTCCCTGCTTGAACATCAACTAGTCCAGTTTTTAGTTCGTTCTTTTGATATGGTGAAAAAGCAACTTGTAGACCGCTTTGAGCCAACTCTATGTATGGCATGCATCTTGAGCAACTATTGTGATACGAAAAAGCAACACCAGTACAAAAATAGGGCAACTCTAGTGGGAAAGAAAATGCAGGACCATTGCACAGTTTTGCAGGTGCATTGCAACACCAAAACATAATTTCTCTATATTGTATGCATTGAAATCTGCTTGGCTTTCTTTCCTATCCTAGTATAAGGTGCTTGGGGTTCATGAGCAACCCTGATCAGGAAAGTAACCTGACAACTCGAACAGTTAACTGAAGCAACTATGTTCATTTTTGAAGCAACTCTGGGAAAAAAAGAGCTGTGCAACCGTATCTGTTCAGAAATTCTAGAGTTATCTCTACCAGATGTGAGAACATGGCAACTCTAGTACTAAAACACATGCAACTTCCCTGTGCATTAAAGCATGAACTATCAGGAAACATAAAAAGTCAAGTTATAAAAGAGGTAGAAAGTATTAACTTGCATGTGTTAACACACAACTTTTGCCATATCAGTATGGTTCTCGCTAAAAAGAAGACACAAACGACAAACGCACAAAACAAAGGACGCGTCATAAACAGGTTCAAACAATCCCACACTAAGATACTTTGCTACATTCCATATGGTCTCACTAAAAAAATAAAAAAGACATAAACTACACCAAATGATAGGCCTCCTGCTCCTGGTAAGCTCTCCTTCAGATATGCACATTGTTTCTCATCATCAAAAGTTGTAATCTGCCGCTGAAAAAAGGCACAAATGAATCAGCGCATGTCGTGTAGAAACAAATCTTTGCTGCTGTATATGTGTGTCATACTGGCAGAAACATAACACATGTAAGAAACAAGAAGAAATAGGAAACTTTTGAGAAAAAAGAAGATATGAATTGCCTCTGTTTAACTTTATAGTTGCGCAAACAAGTAATTATAGTTGCTGCTTTATATTCTACAACTAGTTTGTTCAAAAAAGGTCATGCATGCTTTTGTGGTGGGCTAACACACAATTTGTTGCAGGTTGATTGTTCATGATGATTGATCTGAATGAACCATCACTTGACGTAGAGTCCATCAACATTTCAGTCGAGTTGGGCGCACCCTTCTTGCATGCAGGGGATGAACAGGAGCATCAACATTTGGAGGAGGAGGTTGGTGAGTCTCCTGACTCCAACGTTGGCTCTAACACTACTCATGTCCCGAACAATTGTGTTGCCACTCCCCCACCTATGGTTGCTCCTGCTAATGCTTTAGTTCATGAGGCACATGAGTTGGAAGAAGAAGAAGTTGGATCACAGCCACAACAACCTTATGTTGGCATGCGCTTCGACACATTAGAGGATGCGAGGGAACACTACAATCGCTACGCTTTGATGAAGGGCTTTTCAATAAAGTCAAATACGTCTTACAGGTCGTCCTACACAGGTGTGGTGGAAAAACAGCAATTCTGCTGTAACAAGTTCCGCAAAGTAGTAGAGAGGGTTGGGATCCCGGATGTTCCCTCGTCGAGCAAAAACACTACATGTCCAAGCTCACCTGAACAAGATGTTGAAGAGGATGTCGAGGAACGCACTTTCAAGAAGAAGAGGAAACGAGAAACTGTGAAGCAAACAAAATGTCGTGCTAAGATGGCGGTGAAGCTTAAAGATGACAGATGGGAGGTTATCACTTTTATTGCAGATCACAACCATCCACTGATTGAGAAGCCATCGCTTTCGAAATACCTCCGTTCTCACCAAGGAATCCCGCCGGAATAAAAAAATTACTGACTCACCTAAACGACTGCAACTTGATAGCAGGTACAGCTCACATTGCGTTAAGTCTTTTTACCACAGAACTGTTACTTATTCCTGCATCAAGTGCCTTAACCTGAGCCAACTATGTTCGTTTTTATGCAAATGTTCATTTTTTGTGCAACTCTGGTAATTAAAAAAACATGACCCAAAACAGAAAAACCTTGGTGTTGCCTATTCCTACCTCAACTACCTGGGTTTGTTTCCTATCCTAGTATAAGCTGCTTAGGATTCATGGGCAACCCTGACCAGGGAGAAAAACTGGCAACTTGAACAGTAAACTGAGGCAACTATGTTCATTTTCCGTGCAACTCTGCAAATAAAAAAAAGACATCACCCATCAGAAAAAAACTTGGTGGGATACAGGCTTGGTTCTTGTTCTGCTTATGCGTAATTGTTACTTTATGTTATCTATAAAAAACATGTTGCCCACTGCATTGTGGTTAGTTAGTCCTGAAAAACACAAGTTTCTGTTTTTTATGGCAGGAAAGATGATGATGTTAATGTCATCATACTTCGGCTCGGAGTTGATTGTTCCGTACACAGCTAAAGCCATCCATAACCACTGTTCGAAGCTCAACGCCCCAACTAAAGACATTGACATTGAAGAAACACTAAACTACTTTTGCAAGGTGATGGAAAATGACCTAGGATTTTTCTTTAAATGCAAGACAGATGCGGAAGGCAGGACAGAAAACTTGTTTTGGGTGGATGGTGCAGCACGGAAAGCATACACGGAGGCTTATCATGATTGCGTGTCATTTGATGCAACTTATCTCACGAACATGTACAATATGCCGTTTGCCCCCTTCATTGGAATCAACAGACATGGGCAGTCAATAATGCTCGGGTGTGGATTTGTTCGGCAGGAACTAGCCTCAAGTTATGACTGGTTGTTTGATGCTTTCCTAGAAGCAATGGATGGTTTGGCTTCGGACAACATCATCACGGACCAAGATGTTGCTATGGCACAATCTATCAAGAGGAAGTTCCCAGCAACGATTCACCGTTGCTGCCGTTGGCATATAATGAAGAAAGCACAAGAGAAGCTTGGCCCTGTGTTGGCCAGGAACCCGGATTTGGTAAAAGACTTCAATGAATGCATTGACTTCAGTTTCACCCCGACTGAGTTTGAAAGGAAATGGGTTGCACTTCAATTGAAATATGAAGGTCTTATGCATGGTCACTTTGAGAAACTCTATGAATATCAGGCTACATGGGTGCCGTGTTACTTCAAATTCAGGTTCTTCCCTTTCCTTCAGTCAACGCAACGCAACGAAGGGTTCAATGCTGTGTTGAAGCACTATGTGAACCCACACAAGTCAATTCTCAACTTCGTCAAGCAATATGAGAAGATTCAGGTACACATACTCGTGAGGGAGGGCGGGAACGACTACCGGACAAAGAATCTAGAAGGACAAAGATGGCCGCGTTTCCCCATTGAGAGGCATGCCTACAAAGCATACACTAGGGACATCTATGTGAAATTTAGAACTGAGTTTCAGATGATTGGCCAGTACGATGTGCGTCCTGCTAGAATCAACTTCTATTACCTTGAGCCCAATACAGAAGAAGTTCTAGGGTATGGCTCGAGGAAGTACCTAGTCACAGTGAGACCAGAGCCAGCTATCTACGATTGCGAATGTTGCAAGTGGCATAGGGATGGCATGCTTTGTTGCCATGTCTTGAAAATCTTCATACACCTTGGCGTTAATGAGATACATGAACACTACATCAAGCGCCGCTGGACGGAAGATGCAGTGCCAAGTGCACCACCGCCAACTAACGAGGGCCCTCCGCATGACTTGTCCGCTGAGTCAGAGAACCAAGTTCGGCAAGTGACTCTGACAATGGATTTTGCAAAGCTAGCCAAGAAGGCAATGACTAGTGATGAGGTAGCCGCTGCAGTTAGGAAGCACATGAAAGCAGGAGATACTGAGGTTACTAAGCTGAATAAACTGAGGAAGAAGAGGCTAAAGGCAGCCCGAGAAGCGGCTCGTGCTAGGGAAGCATCAAACCCTAATGCCCCAAGTACTTCAAACCAACCTCCTGCCCCCCTGCTCCTATGGATCCACCTCGTTCAGTCACAAAAGGGCGCAGCCGCAGCAGGCGCTTCAAATCAGCCCTAGAACTACACCCTAAGAAAAAGAACAAGTGCAGCATTTGTGAATCAATCGATCACACTGCTGCGACGTGCCTAGGGAAGCTGATGTGATCGTTACCACATGAAGATAATGACCCCCCGAGCTTGCAAAACTAGCTGAAAGTAAGGGGGAAAACCCTGGTAGATGAAGCAATTGAGGTCCAGTTTCTGAGCAAATGTAGAAGGGAAATCAAGCAACTGCCAGTTTAAAAAATCAACTATGAAATGATTTGCATGGACTTGTTTTAATTTATGTGTTTTCCTAGCTTTAAATTCACAAATTGGAGATTGTGTGGAGGTAGATGCTTGACATTTGTGCTTATATTCCTTACTTGTAAACATGCAAAATCCTATGGATGCTTGTGATTTATGCAAACATGTTATAGGTGGTTTGGGACAAACTTTTGTGAGTTTTCTAATGGAACACATTAGTATTCGCATTTGATATTCTCTAATGGAACACATTGATCAGGAAAAAAATGTACCTAGATATTTGTTCACTTGTTGGCCAGTTTGAGGATCTCCTGCCATGGAATCTTGTTCAGGTCACACTTCAGCATGGAGATGGTCATCTTCTTCCTGATGTTTGGTATGTTGCTTTGTCCATAGTTCGGGAGCCACGTCCCGTTCCACAATAACGTGTTCATCAATGGGAATATGCTACAGTCACCGCTACAAAAAAACCAAATGTCAAGAAAGCACTTGCAAAAAAAGACAAACACTACGTCTTATAACAAATGATATGTATGTATGTGGGTTAGTCCTTACGATACAGTCTGCTTTGGTGCATCGATATCCACAAGCAGGAACTTGTCCATTGTCTTTGCTTGTTTTGGATAGTATGTGTCCCACAACACATGAACTGCAGCTACAATAGCCTTTGCAACATCATCCAACCTCTTGCTTTTCTTTAACATCCTCCATGAGTCAAGCACTTCGAACCTTTTGTCCCTCAGATTGATGTTGAGTACCCAGTAGTGGTGTGCACCATCGGCGTTCTCTGGGTCTAAATTTTCAAGCACAGGAATCATAACCTTCAAGAAAAAAAACATGTCAGCATAACAAAAAAGACATCAACTCCTGCTATGTTTTTGGGAAACTCTATATGTTTGTAGGAGCAACATCCGATATGATTTTTAGGCAACTCTCTAGAATTTTAGGCAACTTCTGGCATAGCTCTGAAAACAGTAAAAAAACATCAAAAAACTTCTAACAATGTGTATGAAGCTTCTGCAAAATGGCTTATCAGGCAACTCAGTGACTTTTTATGAGCAACTTATCATGTGATTCCAAGCAACTCCTATGATTTCCTGATATTAGCTTCTAAAGAAAAAATCTAAGAAAAAACAGAAATAACACCAACTTTCTGATGTGATTTCAGGCAACCCTGAGTTGGTAGGGGCAACTTTACTTGAGTAAGTGCGACGGATATGTAAAAAACAAAAATAAAGAAAAAAACTGACTTCTGAACAACAAAACATAGGTAATGCTCTTGGTTTTCAACCTGTGCAGAAAAAAATGTCACTATAACCCACTTTTTAGGCAACAATGCAAACTAAAACAGGCAACTTATATGTAAAGAAAAGCCAACTGAAAGATACTGCTCACTCATATCTTGAGGGGGCTATTATAGGAGGTACACATCAGGGGGGTTGTGTACATGCACAACAGGAGGGGTTGGTACATGCACCTAAGGCCATCCTAATTATGTGTCACATGTCATAGAAATTTAGACAACAAACACACACACACAAAATTACAGACAAAAAACTGAAAAATGTTTTTTAAAAGGAGACAACTAGTAAAACACATGGACCATACCATGTCGAACATGTCTTGCTCATCCAAACGGTTTGATTTTTTGAACCTATCATGCAGCTCCCTCACATCGAGATCGAGCCTTTGAAGCCAAGTCTATGAAGAAATGTAGAATCAGATAATAAAGAAACAACTTCAGTGCCAAAAAACAAAAAAAGGAAAACTGTGGGTTTTTATTTCTCTTACCAAAAACCTAACAGACATGATTATTTTCTTGGACCCCACATTTTTGTTGTACATGATTGCTTCAATACCTAACTCAAAGACATGTGTCTTGATCCATCCTGCCTTCCTCATTGATTGAGCAAGCTCCTTGATTGTGCAGAAGTAACCACGATAGTTTATGATTTGCAGCCTGTAGAACAAAAAGAAAGGCTCTGTTGAGAAAAATAACAATAGGAGAGATCATTGCATGCAAATAAGAAAAAAGCAGGAAAAAAGTGGCTACTGGAACAAACACACACGTTGTATCATCACCCTGCGACGTCCTTCTCGTCCCTCCTCCTCCTCCAAGCAACAGAATCAGTGCATACACTCTGTTTGTCTCTGCATTGCATGTGAAATCCTTCCTCATATCTACATTCACATATGGTGACCTCTGTGATGGTGGAGCTTTCTGTATCCTCCTCTCGTGCTTCTCAGGAATGGGTTCTTCTGAGCTGCTGGCTGCACCTTTGCCCGATGATTCCCCCTTAGCGGCAGTTTTTGCAACTTCGGTTGGCGTGCTGAAACTGGCAGGTGACATGTGCCCCGCACTCTAACTTACAACATTTTTCACTGCCCCTTGACAACTTCATCGAAGTCCATATTGCCCCAGTCAATTCCTCACTCAATGTCACCGGGGTAGCTGCATTTGCAACCCCCTTATCCTCTGCTACCTTGCCCTCCTCGCCTGTTATTCCTGTTGGCTCATCTATCCCAAGATCAAAAGGTGGATCTAGACAGTAATCATCCCACAAAGCACTCCCAAACTTTGATCTTTGCAGCAATCATGCTTCTTCACCTGAATCGCATGCTCCTTTGTTTGCCGGTAGATTGATGGCAGCTGATGTCTGTATTGCGGGTATGGTGCCAGTAGAATTACTCCTCGCGAGCGGTGGTGTCGAACCTGGGCTCACACACTTCTCAAGCAGCTTGTTGATGTCCCTAACATCATGGAATGAGATTTCTTTCCCCTTTGTAGAGCATGCTTGCTTGTTGGGGAGTACCGGAGGCTTGTTTGTTGATTCCTAGGCAGTTGCTTGCTCCTCCTCAGGGGTTGCTTCCTCAAGCACAACAGTTGCCTTCGTACTTTGCATGGGAGGGGCTCCTGATTCCTGGGCAGTTGCTACCTGCATGCTCACTCTGGTTGCCTGAGTTTTTTCTCGAGTTGCTTCAAAAGTAGCACCAGTTGCTCTATTTTCAGTATTTGCTGATTCAGCAGTTGCTCTGTTTTCACTCTTTGCTGATTCAGCAGTTGCTGTGTTTTCAGTCTTTGTTGATTCAACAGTTGCTTGTTTTTTCTATTCAGTTGCTTGCAGAATATGATCAGTTGCTGTGTTTTGCTTCCTTGCTACTCTTTTCTGGTAAACCTTGCTTTTTGCTGGTGATGTTGCTTTCTGACTTGAAGCTTCATCTGTCGGCCTCTGAGCTGTCGGAGCTTGCTGGCTGGTTGTCGTAGTTGCAACACTTTGAATAGCCGCATCCTCGCTTCCTTTTGGAGACATAACACATGCCTTAATTGTCTTATGGCTCACTTTCTTGACCTTTCTTATGGCAGCCACTCCAACTCCTCCTGCAAGCTTTCTTTCCTTCTCTTTTTGGCCAAAACTTGGTAGTTCCAAGTCATCTACCATCGTCTCAGGGCGAAAATCCATCACGGAGAATTTTTTCTCAGTTGGCATCGCAGGCATCGGGAAAAGAGGGATATCATGGGTCTCGGGGATGACCTGTTTCTGTCTGTACTGGGTATCTCCAATCCTCACCGCATCTGCAGCTGAAATGACAGGCCCACTCTGAACCTCAAACGGCTCCTTTCGCATGTCCATCTTAACGAAGCTGCTCTGGAAAAAACTACAGGCACTTTCGATGCTTCCTTGTGTACTCTCGACGGACATCGTTTCCTCTGCCTCACGTTTTTTCCTTGCCAGTGCGCTTGAGTCTCTCCATGATGGTACTTAGCGGCACCTTGTCGTCGTAACTACCCCCACGCCACCCCGGATTTCGTGCACCTCCCTCATCATCACCACCTCCCTTGCTGGGCTGGTCGGTGCTAGCATTGCCGCCATTCCCGCCATCATCCTTATCTTCACCCCCCCTTCTTCCCACCCCCACCATCTTGCTCCGCCTCATCATCATCATCCTCTTTGTCTTCCTCCCCTTTTTCCTCTTCTTCATTCTTTTCATCATCTTGTTTCTCCTTCGATTCCCCCACTTCCTTTTCTGGTTCATTCTCTTTATCATCATTGCCCTCTTCCACATTTCTCTCCTTCTCTTTGTCCTCTTCATCATCCCGTTCCTCTTCATCATCATCCTCCCTGTCCTGCTCTACATCTTCAACATCATCCTCACCGTCGTCTTCCTCATCTCCACCATCTTCTTCACCAGCAAGGGGCGGCTGTGAGTTGTCACCGTCCATGTGATGTGAATCATCATCATATTCCGTGGCTGATGGCAGGCTGCTGTATGACGGAACATCATCATCATAGTCATCGTCGCCGTCGTCAGCATTGTTGTCCCCATCATTATCCGAACTCTCCTCTTCAGGACTGTCCTCATCTTTCCCTTTCTCCTCCTTTTCTTCTTCTGAAGATTCAAATTCTTGCTCGTCGAATTCCTCCTCCTCGTCATCGGACGCCAAAAGTGTCTCCTTGCACTTACTGCTACTGCCCCTTGTATTCTTTTGCTTTGCAACCTTCTACTATTTCGGACTTGCCGCTGCCTTTTTCTGCCTTGATGAGGAGGCCTAGAAACCCTAGAAACACTTGTGCCTGCTGGTTCAGTCTCCTCCTCTTCCAACTTGCCCACCCCTTGAACAAACCTCCCAATTTGGACTGATATTTCAGAGCACATATCATGGACCAGCATTGACAACCTCCTTTGTTTCTGCAAAAATACAAAAATACAAAACTCGAAAGATGAGCAGTCTATACAACAACAACGATAAACGAAAAAATCACTCCATTTCTTATGAAAAGGGCAAAACCATGATGGCAAAGAAAATACATTGCTGTTGTAGTTTTGAGGAAGCCTCGCAGCAACAAACTTCTGGATGTGATCCATGCTCCCAAAAACACTATCTTCTGCACATCTTGAGAACTCGGCTTTTAGCTGTTTGTTGTAAAAAATGTACATGATAAACTCAGTTAGCAAAAAAGATCAACAAAAGTTCAAAAAAGAGGGAATGAATGAGCAACTGCCTCCCTAACTTAGGGCAAATACCAGCACTATTGATGGCAACTGCAGTTATGGACATCACAAAAACCTACAACACCTACAGCAACCCCCCGATAAAAATTGAGCAACTACAAAAACAATAAATTATTGGCAACTGTTGCTTAAAAAGACTAATGTAATTGGACATGTATGACTACTTGAAGACAAAATGATGAAGATTACCATGTGAAATTCCATGTAAAAAAACTGTCATGAAACTAGCTTAAAAAAAGCAACTAGCTTCCTAAAATTAGGCAACACAATCCCTATAGGTGGGCAACTGCATAAAAAATCAAGCAACTACAAAAAAAATCTGTTCAGACAGTAAAGTGACACTTACTCGCAACTTTCCATAGACACCCTTCCTAATCCTGTCCTTCTTAATTACTGATTTGATCAGACCTTCATTCCACGCTTTGACCCTTGGAAGAACAGTTATCGTCCTCTCATCCATATAATCCTTATGGACTGTCCTAAAGTCCACGTCAAGTGAGTCAAGGTATAGCAGCTGTTTCAAAAAAAATAGAACACATGTCAGTTGCGAAAAACCCTATCCAACTTTAGCATGAAACATATAACGCGGAAATGAAAACCGAAAAAACAAGGGGGGAGGTCTAGATCATTTCACCACTAGGTGAGAAAGGCAGAAACATATAGTATTCTTCTTGTCTCAAAAACCCATGAAAGCAAGCCTAAGTTGGTCGACGACAAACTGGCAAACATTTGAATTCACAACCTCACGTGGATTCAGCGCAGCTGAGTATGCGCGCGGTGACACCTTCAAACTGGTCGTCGGTGCAAGAAAAAAGCTATAAACAACAACCAGCCAAGCACTTAAGAACTTGTCATCCACAACAGCTCCCATATCATTTATCAGTTTGCACCACTGGGTCACTGATGGCGCGGGCCCTGTCGGGATGTCGAACTTCTCATTGAACAACCTAACTACGTCTGGCTCCACTTCATATGCAACCTTCCTCTGCCCGCTTGGCAAACCCTAGATTGTTTCTACGCTTGCTGCATCAATTGGGATCTTCCCCCTATCTGGGATAACAAGCTGCGACAACTCTGGATCATAACACTTCGTCACAAACTTCACAAGATCTCCTTTCATTGTTCTTGCCCCGATATCAAGCACACCCCCAAAGCTTATATCAAAAATGGCATCCTTTTGTGTATCATCGAGGCCACTGTTTAGGACAAAAAGTCTTGAAGGTGATGCCCTGTTCCTTGGTGATGGCCCACTACTACCAATCTGCATACAAAATTAAAAAAATGAGCAACCCACTATATTAAGCTGCCACTTCTTCTCCCTCATTTTCACCATCAGTTCTACCCGCATGCCTTTTTCTTTTCGGCGCCATTCTGTACAAGAAAACACAAAAAAACCATGTTAATGAAAACATATACAACCAGATACAAAAGCCCTATAACTCAACTGCTCAATGACACTACTTGCATTTGGAGTTAACATCACTATCATTTGGAGATGAACAAACTCCATTTATTCCTACCCAGAGATAACTCAACAACTGAATTGCTAGTGCTTGCAAAGGCAATTTGGTATTGAGAACTATGCAACTACTCATTATTTTGTGGCAACTAAAAAAATAAATGACATAAAACAAGCACGTAAAAAAACTACTCATCACAAAAAAGTCACATGTTCATCTTCACCACATTAGCTAAAAGATCAAAAACACTCAGGCTTTGCCGCTTATTCATTAGAGATATCTCATCTCCTATTCATAGTTGCAATAAAAAAGACCGCAATTCGATGGTGGATATAGGCAACGTCATGTTTCATACAGTAAAATTAAAGAACACTACAAAAAGGATAACATCTTAGCGTTGCAAATCTAGGCAATAACTAAAGTCAACCAATCACAAAAACCATCCCCCCCCCCAAAACAGTGCATCCCCTGACCCCCTCCATGAACTGCCCAAGTCAGATGCATCCCCTAACCCTCCCCTCGCAAATTTGCAGGAAAAATCTAAGCAAACTAGCATCAAATTTATTAACAAAACTACCGAAGTGATATGCATCCCCTGACCCTCCCCTCGCAAAATTTGCAGCAAAAACTAAGCAACTAGCATCGAATTTATGAGCAACTGCCATAAAAAATATGAGCAACTGCCCCCAGTTAGATGCATCCCCTTACCCTGCCCCTCCATCTCACAAATTACAGGAAAAAATCTAAGCAACTCCATCGAAATTATGAGCAACTGCGTCTTGAGAAGCAAGCAACATTAAAAAATGAACCCTATGCGCCAGTCACTAGGGTTCAGTCGCGTGTATCCCCTTACAGCGACTCAATCCCGCCTACCCCCAGCACAAAACCCACCCCCTCCCCCTGCCATAGCAACGCCACGCCCTTCAAAGCATTCACGATGCGAAGCCCGAGGATGCCATAGACAACCTCGTGCCTGCCCCCTCACCGAAACCCTTACTCCATGGAGCGCAACAGGGGAGCAGAGCGAGAAAATAGGAGGGAATAGGGATTTACCTGCAGCCGGCGACTCGCGACACTCGCAGACGGCCTCCCGCACCGCCGACTCCACGCCGGATTCACCACTGCAGCACCCCCCTCGTTGCACCGTTGTTAGAGGAGAGGAAAGGGAGAGGAAGAGGAGTTCGAATGAAAACTACGGGGGGTGCAGGCGGTTTCGAACAAGACGAACGGGGGGTGCGGGCGGGGGAGGGGAGGGGCGGTTTCGCCTGGAATAAAGGGGATGGGCCCACCACGCACTGCACGCCTCGCGCAATCCGGAACGGGCACGTGGTCGGGACGCATCGCGCGCGGGCCACATCGCATCGGATGACTAGAGTGTGTGCGCTCGCGCGAGCAAACAAGCGCAGTTGCACGAGTCAGTATTTAGGTTAAAAAAACCGATCCAGTTGGACATCTCATACCGGTCCTAAACGCCTAACCTGACCGGGAGCCCTCATATCCAGTCCAAATTTGAGGCGGATACCACGTTAGATCGAGCCCACGCTGGCCCACTTTACCGTACATATATCCGTCCTCATCCGCTTGCCGAACCAAATTCTAGCCACTCCACTCCACCGCCAAGTTCCCTTCCGGCTAACTCCAGCCTTCTTCGGCATGGCCGGCAGCGGATCTGAGTTCTCCTTCACGCGATCTACGAATTGGGACCTCATCCCAGTTGGCCCCCGAGGAGGAGATGGTCGTCTACATTGCACTCCCTCGCCTGCGAGGAGAATGATCGACATCGGTCGGACTTGATCCATCTGGAATCCATAGCGTTCGTCCAAATGGCACTTGGATCCAGCACGAGACATGTTGCCGCTGCCTCAGCGGAGACTATGCGCTCTGTTTGGCGACCGAACGTCATGGCAGACGCGCAACCCCTTTGTTGGTGCGCCGACTCAAAGACCATTTGTGAACTGTCCGCTAAGGTTATGACCCGGCGTGCCCATTGTCCTAGGCAAAGGGCTAGGGAGGCCGTGGCAGAAGTTAATGAGCCGGAGACGCACTCTTCGGTGCCAATACGGTTGGTTTGCAACCCCGGGCACCACAAAACTCCATTTGGTGGACATGTCGGCCCCTGACCACGACGGATCCATCGCCGACCTCACATCGACCGGCGACGTGCATGTGTTGGGCTCTGATGAGGCAGAGTAAGGCATGCGAGACGGCAGCGCCTCGAGTCCCGTGAGCTGGTGTGTGTCCCATGTCCTACTCTACCTCATCGATGACCACACCAACACTCCCAGGGGCGTAGCCAGCCATCAAACATGGGCACAACAGAACCGGACAAGCTCCACGTAAGCTTTAGGTTTCATGTGCATGTAATTGTATGGATTTGAGGATTCGTAATTTAGGTGTACGTATGTGGAAACGATTATTTGAGGTGTGACTGGTCACTGTCCATGGACGTGCCCGGGCGCATCCACGGGCATTTGATATGTCAGATTGTTGTATCTGGCTATAGATGCTCTAAGAGGATGGACATGGAGAGACCGCAAGTGCTCTCGATGTGGATTGTAATGCCCAGACAAACTCATCGGTTCATGGTCGTTGCGTCTTGCTACCACCTAGGATCTCGACTGACCTCATAGTTGTTTTCAGATGGGCTCCCTAAAAGAATGTGCACCTTGTTAATATGAGTAGGGCTGGTTTGTGGAGAAGTATGACAAGGAACTAGATAGCTCAAGATTGGGATTTTCTCCTCTAGAGATGGAGATGTATTCCTAGAATCTAGACTGACCTCAAAGAGGTGGAGAGGGCTCTCCATTTGCTCAAGGTTCTCCACACAAGCCATGCTATTATCTGGCATTCTTTTCTCCCCCTCCACGAAATAGTTTCAAAGTGCCGAAAGGTTGTCTAGTCTCCGGTAGGGTCTAGTTCCGAACATCGAAGCCTTGCTGGATAGTTGACACCGAATGCATGCAACCCAGTAGAGTGGTCATAGTTTTGATCTTAGTTCAAGGGACTGCCCGAGGATCTACCTAAAGTTTCATATGCGTGTTGTCCGAGAGAAAAAATCCTCGCGGTTGGGAGGTTGTAAATTCCTAGTTGCGAGGATCTGCATCAACAATCTTCACCAACTCTACTTCGGATGCGCTATGAGTTGGAAACGATCATATCAAACCTCGAATGCATCTTCATAGTTGTCGTGGAGTTGTCACGGCAGATGTCCTAGCAAGAGGACTTAGTCGTGGAGCCATCGCAACAGGGTTAGCTTAAAGGGGTTAAACGGGACAAAAGACGCAAGAAGTTTATACTAGTTCGGCCCCTTGCGATGAAGGTAAAGGCCTAATCCAGTTTGAGGTGGTATTGCTTATGCCTCGATTACCAGGGAGCGAATACGCTTAACCTAGCTTTCGATTTGTTGTCTCTTGCTCTAAACTACTGCAGGGTCATCCCTTTATATACTCAGGTTGACGCCCTTCGGCTTACAGAGTCTCAGCCGGTTCATAACAACGTGTCCGGCTCGGTGACCAAATACACATGCCTTACAATACAAGTCATACATATATGGCGGTTTACACTTATGGGCTTTAAACCGCCTTTGGGCCTTAGGCTCTTAGTGAGCCATCTTCATGAACCACCATCTTCAATACCTTCATGGGCTTCATGATAATGAACCGTCGTTGGTATAACCTGGCCCCTCCTGGGCGGGTCATACCTAATAATTATATCCCCAACATTAGGCCACAGGTTGATTTGAACTTGTTCATGTCAATCTTCAACACTTAGGAAAAATCCTTCTTCACCTGTTCCCACACGATATTGTAACCCGTCGTGACATCATCTCCTGGAATTTCGGAGACCCGCCATGACGTCATATGTTATTAATTTTTCACAATACCCAACATATCTTAATGGATCCTTATCTTTAATAACCATCTCGAAAATCAAGGTGTTTGCGTCGTCACATATCCATTTTTTGGTCTCCTTGATTCCCGTGCATGTCAGTTATCATTCCATCCTTATAAATAGGGACAGGGGTCCCTTTCTTTTCTCTTCCCTTGCCTCTTCGTCCCTTTCTTCTTCCTCACATCTCCGCGACACACCTGCACGCCTGAGCACTGCCGTCGCCGAACTCGTCAGCTTCCTCGACTCCGGCCGCTGCATCGACCTGAATGAGACCAGAGCAGCCGCGACATTTCTCCATTGTTCAGTGAATCACGTAAGTGCCTCACCTTTCTCCATCACAGATCTTCCATTAGGGTTTCTCGAAGTTCTTTAGAGTTCATCCTTGTTCTTCGCTGCAACTGATGACTTTGATCCAAACTTAGCACTTCTCCCGCATGGCGGCAACCGTGATACTTGTTTATGTTATTAGATCATCTCCCTCGCGTAAAAAAGCCCATCTGAACATATGAACTGCCCGAGCACTGTATTTTAGGTCAAAAATATTTTCCATTATCTGAAGCGTCCCAGATTCGAAATCCTAGCATTAATCTGTGAAACTTGTTTGCCTCAACACTTAGTAGAATTCGCTCTTGACAAATCTTGAATACCATTGCTTTCATGGCAGCTTACACCACCGGTTTATAATTATCCATATATCATTAGGCCCCACTTAAGCCGCCAATCTGAATACATACTATAGTGTTTACTTCTAGCTTAATGAATCAACTTAAACCAGCAAATTTTTCTCTCTTTCAGGTTTTTTCCTTCACAATGCCGCCGAAGACAGTCACCTCATGTAATTGGGTTCCCTCAATTGTTACTGAGAACATGCTCAAAGACTTTGTCAACATCGGCTATTTACCAGCAAAAGATATCATGCATTGGCGCACCCCAAACCAAGCGAAGAAAGACCTCACCCAAAGGATGATGAAGTCATCATTTTTATTGATCACGTGAATCGGGGCTTCTCACCGCCCAAATCAAAATTCTTCCGAGACGTTCTGCACTTCTTTCAACTCCATCCTCAAGACATCACACCCAATTCCGTGTCAACCATTTGCAATTTTCAAGTTTTCTGCGAAGTATACCTTCAAGAGGAACCCATCATTGAACTCTTTAGGGAGTATTTTTATTTGAACCGCCAAAACGAGTTTATGAACGGGCCCAGCTTGGAATTTGGTGCAATCTCAATTCAATGAAGAAGAGGTGCTATCTTCCCCTATGCTTTCTTGCCGAGTCACCCCAAAGATTGGAATCGGACATGGTTTTACTGCAAAGATACCTCTCCGGCTGATGAGAATCCACTATCGGGTTATCGTGTTCAGCGTCTTGACCCAAAGCATCGTCTTCCCGAAAAACTTACCGGTGCTGAACATGCAAAACTTGCCCCTACCATTGCAAAGGTCAAGGCTCTGCTGGGAAACGGGTTAACTGGCATTGACTTGGTTCGGTGCTGGGTTTCATGGCGGATCATACCCTTGAGTCACCGGCCCGGTTTAATGTGTACTTACACGGGTGGTATAAAGGATCCATTGCGCCACAGCTCCGTGCGTTTAACTAATGAGGCCATCAATGAAATGACAAAGACCCTTCTGAATGAAGATCTAGAAGACTGCAGCAAAGTGGGTCTGAACCCTTTCTGCACACTTAACCCGCCACCGGATGTGAGTCTCTAAATTACTTACTTTTACCTCATCGTTCACATAGTCTATTAACTCAACTTTGATGACTATCACATGTTGAATCTGATTTTTGGAAAAAACAATATGACCATGAAGCTGCCAAAAAGGCCAAGGCTGCCAAGAAAGCCGCCAAGAAAACTGTCAAGAAAAGCAAGAAGAAGTTATCTGCTTCCAAGATGCTTAGGCTGGACGACAGTTCTGAGTCGGAGATAGCCCTTGATTCCCTTGGCTCATTTTTCAACCATCTTATTGACACTGATTATCATCAGGATGACACGGGGACTAGCTAAGCAGTCTAAGAAGAGGTAACTATCATTTCATCTAACTCAGAGCCTTTGCCAAGACATAAAATTTGGTGGGTAACCCGGAAAGTAAGCTTTTCACACCCCTTAGCTCATTTGGATCCTCACTTTCTTTTGAAGCAACAACAGCACGAGAGCCGACGACAAACTCGGACCAGCGGAGGTAAAGAGTTATCGCCCGGCTTACCAAATACTCCAGCTCCACGGAAATGTCAAAGCGAGGTCTTTCCAAACTTAAACTATTTTTACCCACTGGCGGTCTCATTCGCCAGCCACTTAATCCTTCCGGTTCAAACTATCAGGAGGTTTCTCGCTCTTCCTCCGGCAACTCATCTCAAACCCAGCTGCCGACTTTCAAGACTGCCCCTGGGTAACATCACTTTTATTCTCTATCTCCTTATGCTCTTATACTTGTACTAATCCCTCATAACCCGTGCAGTGGACCAGCAAAAGCCTAGCAAGAAGGCAAAGGTGACCAAGCCGATTGAAGATCCTAAAATCCATGAACTAGAGCAACAAGTCCTAGCATCAGATGTTTCTGAAAAACAACCAGAAGAACCTGCCCATGATGCCCCGCCATAAACTCCTGATCTCTCCCATGACCACACAAAATAAAATGTTTTGAACACCGAATCATCAAGCCCACTTAAAACGTCAGAAGAGCATAATGAAGATGTTATGATCACTGGCAGCAGCTTCAAAGAACCAGGGCAGCCTACCATCTTGGCCAAGCACTCGGCAAAAGAAGAATTCATTGAAAAGCAGAAAGTGAGATTCGACATTACTGATTATTCTCAACTAAGCTTCAGTGAACTATTCTCTGGTTATCTCAGCCAAGTTCATACCAGCCGTGACCTTGAGATTGACATGGTGAAGCAGATGCACCAGAAATATGAGGTATGAATTCCGGCTTAAATACATTATGCATATCTTGTCAGCCCCCAAGTCTACTGTGTATAATAGAATTGAATATGATGTAGACTTTATAATAGCAATGAGTATAAAGCATCTTTGATAAAAAAATCCTTCAAAAAAAGCCATCTTTCACTTAAACCAGATTTTAGTGATCAACATTGCATCCGTAACCCCCAAGGGCCGATTTAATCAACATGAACGAACCAGTACTTATCATTGTTTAAAGATCAAAACTTACTCATGTAGCCCCCATGAACCGGCTATGGTTGTCTGCGGCACTGCCGGGTCATCATAAAGTAGTAATGAAATATGAGCAAATATGCATTAGCCCCCAAGTGCTAAGTACTGTTTCTTGCAAAGTGCTTGGGACTTAGTCATATAAGCCGTTGTATGAAGGATTCTTCGGTAGGCATTAGCCCCCAAGTGCCAAGTGTTGTTGCTTGCAAAAGGCTTGGGACTTATATTCTTGTAACCTGGATATGAATGTGATTGCAAATCTATGTTTGTACAGAATGCCACTACTCAACTTCAATTAGAATTGGCTGATATGAAAACTCGGTTGGAGGTTCAAGAATCTGAGACCCGGAAAGCCGATTCAAAATTCAAATTTAGTCTGGAGGAGACAGAAAAGCTGAAAACTGGTTTTTATGCTGAAAGAACCGCCTGGGCTGAGGAGAAATCAGTTCTAACGCAGCGGGCCAAAAAAGCAGAAGTTGATCTTCAAAATGTGACCACTGAGCTTACCGGTTTAAAACACCGTGTATCCCAAATGGTTTTTGCTATTGATACGTCTCCAACGTATCTATAATTTTTGCTTGCTCCATGCTATATTATCTACTGTTTTGAATGTTTATGGGCTTTATTATACATTTTTATATCATTTTTCGGACTAACCTATTAACCCAGAGCCTAGTGCCAGTTTTTGTTTTTTACCCTGTTTTAGGGGTTCGAAGAAAAGGAAAATCAAACGGAGTCCAATTGACCTGAAACTTCACGGAACTCATTTTTGGAAGGAAAGAAGCCCAGAAGACTTGGAGTGCATGTCGGGGGATCTACGAGGAGACCACGAGGGAGGGGGAGGGCGCCCACCCCCCTAGGGCGCGCCCTCCACCCTCGTGGGCCCCTCATGGCCCCTCTGACGTATTTCTTCCGCCTATATATCTCCATATACCCTAAAAACATCCGAGAGCATAATAGATCGGGAGTTCCGCCGCCAGAAGCCTCCGTAGCCACCGAAAGCCAATCTAGACCCGTTCCGGCACCCTGCCGGAGGGGGAATCCTTCTCCGGTGGCCATCTTCATCATCCCGATGCTCTCCATGACGAGGAGGGAGTAGTTCTCCCTCGGGGCTGAGGGTATGTACCAGTAGCTATGTGTTTGATCTCTCTCTCTCTCTCTCTCTCGTGTTCTTGATTTGGCACGATCTTGACGTATCGCGAGCTTTGCTATTATAGTTGGATCTTATGTTTCTCCTCCCCCTCTACTCTCTAGTAATGAATTGAGTTTTCCCTTTGGAGTTATCTTATCGGATTGAGTCTTTAAAGATTTGAGAACACTTGATGTATGTCTTGTCGTGCGTATCTGTGGTGACAATGGGATGCCACGTGATTCTCTTGATGTATGTTTTGGTGATCAACTTGCGGGTTCCACCCATGAACCTATGGATAGGGGTTGGCACACGTTTTCATCGTGATTCTTTGGTAGAAACTTTGGGGCACTCTTTGAGGTTCTATGTGTTGGTTGAATAGATGAATCTGAGATTGTGTGACGCATATCATATAATCATACCCACGGATACCTGAGGTGACATTGGAGTATCTAGGTGACATTAGGGTTTTGGTTGATTTGTGTCTTAAGGTGTTATTCTAGTACAAACTCTAGGGCTGTTTGTGACAATTATAGGAATAGCCGAACGGATTGATTGGAAAGAATAACTTTGAGGTGGTTTCGTACCCTACCATAATCTCTTCGTTCGTTCTCTGCTATTAGTGACTTTGGAGTGACTCTTTGTTGTATGTTGAGGGATAGTTATGTGATCCAATTATGTTAGTATTGTTGAGGGAACTTACACTAGCGAAAGTATGAACCCTAGGCCTTGTTTACTATCATTGCAATACCGTTTATGCTCATTTTTATCACTTGCTACCTTGCTGTTTTTATATTTTCAGATTACAAAAACTATTATCTACTATCCATATACCACTTGTATCACCATCTCTTCGCCGAACTAGTGCACCTATACAATTTACCATTGTATTGGGTGTGTTGGGGACACAAGAGACTCTTTGTTATTTGGTTGCAGGGTTGCTTGAGAGAGACCATCTTCATCCTACGCCTCCTACAGATTGATAAACCTTAGGTCATCCACTTGAGGGAAATTTGCTACTGTCCTACAAACCTCTGCACTTGGAGGCCAACAACGTCTACAAGAAGAAGGTTGTGTAGTAGACATCAATCTCTTTTCTGGCGCCGTTGCCGGGGAGGTGAGTGCTTGAAGGTATATCTTTAGATCTTGCAATCAAGTCTTTTAGTTTCTTGTTTTATCACTAGTTTAGTTCATAAAAGAAAACTCTAAAAAATGGAATTGAGTTTGTCTCATACGCTTGACCTTTTTAATATCTTTCGTGAGTATGATGGAAAGGATAATTGTGCCAAGGTGTTAGAAGAAGAATGCATTAGAATGTTTGGCACTAAATATTTGAATGATGAGCATGATTGCAATGTTGTTAGTATGAATTCCTTGAATATCCATGATGCTAATGATATGCAAAGCCACAAGCTTGGGGAAGCTATGTTTGATGAAGATGATATTTTTTGTCCCCCAAGTTTTGATGAGCAAAATTATTATGATGAAAGCATGCCTCCTATATATGATGATTATTGTGATGACACATATGCTTTAAAGAATAATGATAACAATGAAACTTGTCATCTTGATTTCAATTTTCAATTCCATGATAGTTACTTTGTTGAGTTTGCTCCCACTACTATTCAAGAGAAGAATTTTGCTTGTGTGGAGAGTAGTAAAATTTCTATGTTTATAGATCATGAAAAGAATGCTTTATGTGATAGTTATATTGTTGAATTCATTCATGATGCTACTGAAAATTATTATGAGGGAGGAACATATGCTTGTAGGAATTGCAATAATATCAAGTTTCCTCTCTATGTGCTTAAAACTTTGAAGTTATGCTTGCTTTACCTTCCTATGCAAGATGATTCTTGTTCCCACAAGTTGTTTGATCACAAAATCCCTGTGCATAGGAAGTGGGTTAGACTTAAATGTGCTAGTCATATTCTTCATGATGCTCTCTTTATGTTACAATTATTATCTTTTATGTGAGCATCATTGAAATCATCATGCCTAGCTAGGGGCTTTAAACGATAGCGCTTGTTGGGAGGCAACTCAATTTTATTTTTGTTCCTTGCTTTTGTTCCTGTTTAGTAATAAATAATTCATCTAGCATCTGTTTAGATGTGGTTTTATGCTTTTAATTAGTGTTTGTGCCAAGTAGAACCTTTGGGAAGACTTGGGTGAAGTCTTTATGATCATGCTGTAAAAAAACAGAAACTTTAGCGCTCACGAGAATTGCTTCCATTTTTATTTGGAGAGTTCTATTTAGTTAATTATTTTTGCAGATGATTAATAGATAAATTCCTCAGGTCCAGCAATTTATTTGAGAATTTTATGAGTTCCATAAGTATACGTTTGATCCAGATTACTACAGACTGTTCTGTTTTTGACAGATTCATTTTTTCGTGTGTTGTTTGCTTATTTTGATGAATCCATGGCTAGTAAAATAGTTTATAAACCATAGAGAAGTTGGAATACAGTAGGTTTAAAACCAATATAAATAAATAATGAGTTCATTACAGTACCTTGAAGTGGTGTTTTGTTTTCTTTCGCTAACGGAGCTTACGAGTTTTCTGTTAAGTTTTGTGTTGTGGAGTTTTCAAATTTTGGGTAAAGATTCGATGGACTATGGAATAAGGAGTGGAAAGAGCCTAAGCTTGGGGATGCCCAAGGAACCCCAAGGTAATATTCAAGGACAACTAAGATCCTAAGCTTGGGGATGCCACGGAAGGCATCCCCTCTTTCGTCTTCGTTCATCGGTAACTTTACTTGGAGCTATATTTTTATTCACCACATGATATGTGTTTTGCTTGGAGCGTCAATTTATTTTGTTAGGATTTGCATGATGTTATTTAGAATAATGTATTGCATCTTTTATTTCAATAAAAGTGGCATTGATAGCCTTTACTATGCCTATGTTACAAGTATACATGTTGCTGTTTGAAAACAGAAAGTTTACCGCTGTTGCAATAATTCCCTAGAAAAGTCAGAATATGATAAAATGTTGAAACCTTTTTCATATTAAGATCTAATAAATTTACTACAGTGGGAATTTTCTTTCATAATTTTTGGAGCTAGGGAAGTATGGATGTTGCTGCATTCTTTACAGACTGTCCTGTTTAGGCAGATTGCTGTTATGTTTGCATTGTTTGGATATGTTTGCTTCTTTAATGATTCTATTTGAGGATATGACTATTAAATATGCAGAGGCATTTAGTATGCAATGTTTAATAATTATTTTAGTGTTTTTCTACAGTAGAGTATGATAAGGTTTTTGCAATGGTTTATACTAACTTATCTCACGAGTCCTTGTTGAGTTTTGTGTGGATGAAGCTTTTGAGATTTAGGGATACCGTGGTATGAGAGGAATTAAGGAGACACAAAAGCTCAAGCTTGGGGATGCCCAAGGCACCCCAAGATAATATTTCAAGAAGTATCAAGCGTGTAAGCTTGGGGATGCCCCGGTTGGCATCCCACCTTTCTTCTTCAACAACTATCGGTTAGTTTCGGTTGATCCTAAGTTTTTGCTTCTTCACATGATGTTTGCCATTCTTAGAATGTAATTTTATTTTGCTTTGCTTGCTGTTTGAATAAAATACCAAGATCTGAGATTATTAAATGTTAGAGAGTCTTCACATAGTTGCATAATTATTCGACTACTCATTGATCTTCACTTATATCTTTCGGAGTAGTTTGTCATTGGCTCTAGTGCTTCACTTATATATTTTAGAGCATGGTGGTAGTTTTATTTTGAAGAAATAGATGAACTCTCATGCTTCACTTATATTATTTTGAGAGTCTTAAGCAGCATGGTAATGTGCTTAATCCTAATATGCTAGGTATTCAAGATTAATAAAACTTTCTTATGAGTGTGTTGAATACTAAGAGAAGTTTGATGCTTGATGATTGTTTTGAGATATGGGGGTAATAATATCAAAGTCGTGCTAGTTGAGTAGTTGTGAAATTGAGAAATGCTTGTGCTGAGGTTTGCAAGTCCCGTAGCATGCACGTATGTTAAAAGTTATGTAACAAATTTGAAACATGAGGTGTTATTTGATTGTCCTCCTTATGAGTGGCGGTCGAGGACGAGCGATGGAATTTTCCTACCAATCTATCCCCCTAGGAGCATGCGCGTAGTGCCGAGGTTTTTGATGACTTGTAGATTTTTGCAATAAGTATATGAGTTCTTTATGACTAATGATGAGTCCATGGATTATACGCACTCTTACCCTTCCATCCTTGCTAGCCTCTTCGGTACCGTGCATTGCCCTTTCTCACATTGAGAGTTGGTGAAAACTTCGCCGGTGCATCCAAACCCCGTGATATGATACGCTCTGTCACACATAAACCTCCTTATATCTTCCTCAAAACAGCCACCATACCTACCTATTATGGCATTTCCATAGCCATTCCGAGATATATTGCCATGCAACTTTCCACCATTCCGTTTATCATGACACGCATCATCATTGTCATATTGCTTTGCATGATCATGTAGTTGATATCGTATTTGTGGCAAAGCCACCGTTCATAATTCTTTCATACATGTCACTCTTGATTCATTGCAAATCCCGGTACACCGCCGGAGGCATTCATATAGAGTCATCTTTGTTCTAGTATTGAGTTGTAACCATTGAGTTGTAAGTAAATAGAAGTGTGATGATCATCATTATTAGAGCATTGTCCCAAGTGAGGAAAAAAAGAGAAAGGCCATAAAAAAAGAGAAAGGCCATAAAAAAGAGAAAGGACATAAAAAAGAAAAGGCCAAATAAAAAAATGAGAGAAAAAGAGAGAAGGGACAATGTTACTATCCTTTTGCCACACTTGTGCTTCAAAGTAGCACCATTATCTTCATGATAGAGAGTCTCTTGTTTTGTCACTTTCATATACTAGTGGGAATTTTTCATTATAGAACTTGGCTTGGATATTCCAACAATGGGCCTCCTCAAGTGCCCTAGGTCTTCATGAGCAAGCAAGTTGGATGCACACCCACTTAGTTTCTTTTGTTGAGCTTTCATGCATTTATAGCTCTAGTGCATCCGTTGCATGGCAATCCCTACTCCTTGCATTAACATCAATCGATGGGCATCTCCATAGCCCATTGATTAGCCTCGTTGATGTGAGACTTTCTCCTTTTTTGTCTTCTCCACATAAACCCCTCATTATTCTATTCCACCCATAGTGCTATATCCATGGCTCGCGCTCATGTATTGCGTGAAGGTTTATGAGTTTGAGATTACTAAAGTATGAAATAATTGCTTGGCTTGTCATCGGGGTTGTGCATGATGAGAGCATTCTTGTCTGACGAAAATGAAACATGACTAAACTATATGATTTTGTAGGGATGAACTTTCTTTGGCCATGTTATTTTGAGAAGACATAATTGCTTAGTTAGTATGCTTGAAGTATTATCATTTTTATGTCAATATGAACTTTTGTCTTGAATCTTTCAGATCTGAATATTCATACCACAATTAAGAAGAATCACATTGAAATTATGCCAAGTAGCACTCCACATCAAAAATTCTGTTTTTATCATTTACCTACTCGAGGACGAGCAGGAATTAAGCTTGGGGATGCTGATACATCTCCAACGTATCTATAACTTTTGATTGCTCCATGCTATATTATCTACTGTTTTGAATGTTTATGGGCTTTATTATACACTTTTATATCATTTTTTGGGACTAACCTATTAACCCAGAGCCCAGTGCCAGTTTATGTTTTTACCTTGTTTTAGGGTTTCGAAGAAAAGGAAAATCAAACGGAGTCCAATTGACCTGAAACTTCACGGAACTCATTTTTGGAAGGAAAGAAGCCCAGAAGACTTGGAGTGCACGTCGGGGGATCTACGAGGAGACCACGAGGCAGGGGGCACGCCCACCCCCCTAGGGCGCGCCCTCCACCCTCATGGGCCCCTCATGGCCCCCCTGGCGTATTTCTTCCGCATATATATCTCCATATACCCTAAAAACATCCAAGAGCATAATAGATCAGGAGTTCCACCGCCAGAAGCCTCCGTAGCCACCGAAAGCCAATCTAGACCCGTTCCGGCACCCTGCCGGAGGGGGAATCCTTCTCCGGTGGCCATCTTCATCATCCCGGTGCTCTCCATGACGAGGAGGGAGTAGTTCTCCCTCGAGGCTGAGGGTATGTACCAGTAGCTATGTGTTTGATCTCTCTCTCTCTCTCGTGTTCTTGATTTGGCACGATCTTGATGTATCGCGAGCTTTGCTATTATAGTTGGATCTTATGTTTCTCCTCCCCCTCTACTCTCTTGTAATGAATTGAGTTTTCCCTTTGGAGTTATCTTATCGGATTGAGTCTTTAAAGATTTGAGAACACTTGATGTATGTCTTGCCATGCGTATCTGTGGTGACAATGGGATGCCACACGATTCTCTTGATGTATGTTTTGGTGATCAACTTGCGGGTTCCGCCCATGAACCTATGCATAGGGGTTGGCACACGTTTTCGTTGTGATTCTCCGGTAGAAACTTTGGGGCACTCTTTGAGGTTCTATGTGTTGGTTGAATAGATGAATCTGAGATTGTGTGACGCATATCGTATAATCATACCCACGGATACTTGAGGTGACATTGGAGTATCTAGGTGACATTAGGGTTTTGGTTGATTTGTGTCTTAAGGTGTTATTCTAGTACGAACTCTAGGGCTGTTTGTGACAATTATAGGAATAGCCGAACGGATTGATTGGAAAGAATAACTTTGAGGTGGTTTCGTACCCTATCATAATCTCTTCGTTCGTTCTCCGCTATTAGTGACTTTGGAGTGACTCTTTGTTGCATGTTGAGGGATAGTTATGTGATCCAATTATGTTAGTATTATGGAGGGAAGTTACACTAGCGAAAGTATGAACCCTAGGCCTTGTTTACTATCATTGCAATACCGTTTATGCTCACTTTTATCACTTGCTACCTTGCTATTTTTATATTTTCAGATTACAAAAACTATTGTGTACTATCCATATACCACTTGTATCACCATCTCTTCGCCGAACTAGTGCACCTATACAATTTACCATTGTATTGGGTGTGTTGGGGACACACGAGACTCTTTGTTATTTGGTTGTAGGGTTGCTTGAGAGAGACCATCTTCATCCTACGCGTCCTACGGATTGATAAACCTTAGGTCATCCACTTGAGGGAAATTTGCTACTGTCCTACAAACCTCTGCACTTGGAGGCCCAACAACATTTACAAGAAGAAGGTTGTGTAGTAGACATCAGCTATCTTTGGTGAGGCGCCTTGCCAGCATCAAACTTGAATCTCTTGTTTTTATAACATAAACCGCCGCTAATCACTTCACGATTGTTTATGCAGGTCCAAGGAGTAGCAACCTTAGTCAAGATACGTTGGTGAAGCTTAAAGCCGTATATACGCTTATTGAACATCTATATACTAGAGTTCAATGCACGCTAGCCACGATTTCTCAAACAAAGCAAGGACCCAATCTGCTGAGCGACGTCTTGAAAAAATTGTCAATTCTGCGTGCGAGGATTCAAGAGATAAAATGGTCATGTGCAAGAGCCGGCGCCGTGACAGCCTTAAGCCGTGCTAAGGCGTGGGTACCAGAGCTAGACCCAGCTGAGGTAGCTACTGGGTATCCAAGTTTGAAAGAAGATGGCACATCTTTTGATCAGAAGGACTTCGCTGCTTGCGTGAAGGAAATACATCCTATGGAGACTCTGATTGCTGATGAGACAAATCTATCAAAATATCAGCCGGCTTATGATGCAGAAAATCAGAAGAAGCCTACGTCGGCTTATAAAGTGATGGATCTGATTCCCCCAATCTGTAAGCATACTTTCGCCCCTGAAGTTGACCCTTCCAATGTTATAGATGATGAAGCTGAATTCCATGCCTTACGTGGCACTGATTGGTCATCACCAAACTTCCATACGGCAGAGGACGACGAAGAACCGGAAAAGGATTATCCAGAAGCTTCAAGTCGCCAAGACCAAGAAGATTGATCTGCTGGGCGGTTCAAATATTTGAACTTTGGAAAACACTTGATCTTTTTGGCTCACTGAGTCATGTAATAGGCTAGTGAAACTTTTATCTGTCGTGCCATCATGCATGTTTTTGCTTTGTGCCACACCGTTTGATCAGCCATTTGAAGAACATATCACTTTATGCTTATGGTAACGTCAATTTTTGCAGATGAGATTTATCATTACCGGCACACAAGTAAATCACAATTGCCCTGGCGGTTTACCGCGGGCGGGTCATAATACCCCATATAAAACCGCTGGTGACTAAAACAATTCATAACCAGGGCCGGTATAATCATGATTATAAAAAAGAATATCATACCCGTGATATGTGATTAAAAATGACCGGGTTACCATACTATAGCAGTAAGGGTGATAACCCAAAACTTTAGAAAATGATACTTTTAAGTATTTAATATCATCATATACTGGCGCCTTATACAGCAAGGGGAGTAACACTATGTTCTCTTTGGTGAATACACCTATGTTTGAACAGGAAGCCCCCAAGTGTTTTGTAAGCATGGTGTATGAGCCGGACCAAGAGGGATATTTACAGCTATGCTTCGAATACGAGCAGGAAGCCCCCAAGTGGTTTGTGAGCATGGCGTATGAGCCGGACCACGAGGGATATTTACAGCTATGCTTCGAATATGAGCAGGAAGCCCCCAAGTGGTCATAATTGTGGCATTGCGCTGATCAAGATGGATTATTCATAGCTATGCTTCGAATATGAGTAGAAAGCCCCCAAGTGACCATAATTGTGGCATTGTGTCGATCAAGATGGATTATTCACAGCTATGCTTCGAATACGAGTAGGAAGCCCCCGAAGTGACCATAAGTGTGGCATTGCGCCGATCAAGAGGGATTACTCACAGCTATGCTTCGAATACGAGCAGGAAGCCCCCAAATGACCATAAGTGTGGCGCTGCGCCGATCAAGAGGGATTATTCACAGCTATGCTTCAAATACGAGCAGAAAGCCCCCAAATGACCATTGGTAGTAAAAAAACTTATTATCCTTTGAGATGAAATGAACAGAGACCCTGTATTAGCAGGGGTGCCATCTTTATTATAATCATCATAATATTACATTGTCAATATATGTACATTGTAAGAGCCGGCGGCTCAAGTGTAGTAAGGCCGAAGATGAGAAATATTCCACGGCTGACGGGTCTCCTCCCCCGACGTGCGTGAGTCCTTGTGATCTCGAACATCAACAAGGTAGTATGATCCATTGTTCAGATTCTTGCTGACCACAAAAGGCCCTTCCCAAGGTGGGGATAGTTTATGCATATCAGTTTGATCCTGAATAAGCCGGAGGACCAAGTCACCTTCTTGAAATGTTCTGGTCTAAACCTGACGGTTGTGATAACGACGCAAATCTTGCTGATAAATCACTAATCGATACGCCGCGAGGTCACGCTCCTCATCTAACAGGTCAAGTGCATCTTGACATGCCTTTTCATTATCGGCTTCAACGTAAGCCGTCACACGAGGTGAATCGTGACATATGTCACTGGGGAGAACCGCCTCTGCTCCATAGACCATGAAAAAAGGTGTGTAACCCGTAGATCTGTTGGGGTGGTATTAATGCTCCATAACACGGAAGGTAACTCCTCCACCCAACAACCCGACGTCCTCTGTAAGGGAACCATAAGCCGGGGCTTGATGCCTTTTAGGATCTCTTGATTAGCTCTCTCGGCTTGACCATTAGACTGGGGGCTGGGTGAGCCACTGATGATACATCAAGCTGGATGTGCTCGCATTGACAAAATTCCTCCATGGCACCCTTGGATAGATTAGTGCCATTATCAGTTATAATACTGTGGGGGAAACCAAAACGGAAAATCACCTTTTTCATGAATTGAACAGCCGTCGCTGGGTCACATTTACTGACCGGCTCTGCTTCAACCCACTTTGTAAACTTATCAACCGCCACCAGGAGGTGTGTCTTTTTGTCCTTGGACCTTTTGAAAGGCCCAACCATATCAAGCCCCCAGACTGCAAATGACCAAGTAATTTCAATCATTCTCAATTCTTGAGCCGGCACATGAGCGCGCCGTGAAAACTTCTAACAACCGTCACATCTACTGACTAGATCCTCCGCATCAGTGTGCACCGTCAGCCAATAGAACCCATGACGAAAAGCCCTGGCTACAAGAGATTTAGACCCGACATGATGACCGCAATCCCCTTCATGAATCTCTCGTAGAATCTCACAACCTTCTTCAGGAGAAACACAGTGTTGAAACGCCTTTGTGACACTATGATGATGCAATTCTCCATTGAGAATGGTCATTGACTTAGACCGTCGGGTTATCTGTCTGGCCAAAGTTTCATCCTCAGGTAACTCACCCCGGGTCATGTAAGCCAAATAGGAAACTGTCCAATCAGGAATAACATGAAGAGCCGCCACCAGTTGTGCCTTTGGATCAGGAATAGCAAGATCCTCCTCTGTAAGCAATTTGATAGAAGGGTTATGTAGAATATCCGGGAAAGTGTTAGGTGGCACCGGCTTACGCTGAGACCCTAACCGGCTTAAAGCATCAGCCGCCTCATTTTTCCTCCAGTCAACATGTTCAACTTGATAACCCTTGAAGTGACCCGCGATAGCATCGACCTCTCGACGATAAGCCGCCATGAGTGGATCTTTAGAGTCCCAAGTGCCAGAAACTTGCTGAGCTACCAGATCTGAGTTGCCCAAGCACCTCACCCGGCTTAAGTTCATCTCCTTAGCCATCTGAAGACCGTGTAGCAAGGCCTCATATTCAGCTGCATTTCTAGTACAAGGGAACATAAACCAGAGAACATAAGAAAATTTATCACCTCGTGGGGAAGTCAATACAACTCCAGCCCCCGAGCCTTCCAATTGTCTGGACCCATCGAAGTGAATAGTCCAATATGTTTTATCCGGCTTCTCCTCAGGCATCTGTAACTCTGTCCAATCATTGATAAAATCCACAAGTGCTTGAGATTTTATGGCTGTACGAGGCACATACTTTAAACCATGAGGTCCAAGCTCAATGGCCCATTTGGCTACCCGGCCTGTGGCTTCTCTATTTTGGATGATATCCCCTAAAGGGGTAGAACTAACCACAGTGATGGGATGACACAGAAAATACTGCTTAAGCTTCCGGCTAGCCATAAAAACCCATACACAAGCTTCTGCCAATGTGGATACCTCTGTTTGGACTCAATAAGGACCTCACTGATATAGTAAACCGGCCATTCAACCAGATATTCTTTGCATGTTTCCTTCCTTTCCACCACAATGGCAACACTGACAGCTCAGCTATTGGCAGCCACATATAACAGCAAGGGCTCCTTGTTAATGGGAGCAACAAGAACTGGCGGCTCATCCAATTGTTTCTTCAAGGCCTCGAATGCTTGATCAGCAGCATCACTCTAGACAAAGTGATCTATCTTCTTCATCATCTGGTACAGAGGGATAGCTTCTCATCCAACCGGCTTATAAACTAGCTTAAGGCCGCAATACGACCCACCACACGCTGAACATCATTGATACACGCCGGCTTAGCCAGAGAGGTGATAGCTTTTATCTTCTCCGGGTTAGCCTCAATACCCCATTCTAAAACTAAAAAACCCAAAAGTTTGCCAGCTGGCACAATGAAAACACACTTGGCCGGGTTAAGCATCATCTTATAAATCCGGAGGTTGTCAAAGGTTTCCTTCAAATCATCAATCAGGGTCTCCTTCTTCCTAGACTTCACCACAATATCATCCACATAGGCATGAACATTGTGCCCGATCTGATTATGAAGACAATTCTGCACACATCGCTGGTAAGTCGCCTGGGCGCTCTTGAGCCCAAAAGGCATAGACACATAGCAGAAGGCTCCAAACGGAGTGATGAAAGCTGTCTTCTCCTGGTCCTTAACTGCCATCTTGATCTGATGATAACCAGAATAAGCATCCAAAAAACTCAAATGCTCACAACCCGCCGTAGCATCAATAATCTGATCAATACGAGGGAGAGCAAAGGGATCAGCCAGACAAGCCTTATTTAAGTCCGTGTAATCCACACACATATGCCAAGTGCTGTTCATCGTAAGCACCATCATTGGGTTAGCCAACCACTCAGGATGAAAAACTTCAACAATGAACCCAGCCGTTAAGAGCCGGGCCACTTCTTCACTAATGGCCTTACGCCTCTCTTCATTAAAACGACGAAGAAACTGCTTGACCGACTTAAACTTTGGATCGATCTTAAGAGTGTGCTCAGCGAGCTCTCTCGGTACACCTGGCATGTCAGAAGGTTTCCATGCAAAGATGTCCCGGTTCTCATGGATGAACTCGATGAGCGCACTTTCCTATTCAGATCCAGATTAGCATTGATGCTGAACTGCTTGTCGTCAGGAACAAAATCAACCAGCTTTGTGTCATCTGCCGACTTAAACTTCAAGACCGGATCATGTTTCGTAGTTGGCTTTTTCAAAGACGTCATATCTACCGGGTCAACATTGTCTTTATAAAACTTCAACTCCTCTGTTGCATAGACAGACTCAGCGTAAGCAGCGTCACCTTCTTCACACTCCAAGGTTATCTTGCGACTCCCATGCATTGTTATGGTGCCCTTGTGACCCGACATCTTTAGCTACAAGTAAACATAACAAGGTCTGGCCATAAACTTAGCATAAGACGGCTGCCCAAACAGAGCATGATAAGGGCTCTTGATCTTAACCTTTTCAAACGTCAACGTCTCAGATATGGAATCATAATCATCTCCAAAAACCAACCTCCAGGGAGATCTTACCAACTGGGTATGCTGACTTACCAGCTGGCACCACACCGTGAAAGACAGTGTTCGACGGTTTAAGATTTTTATCAGTCAATCCCATGCGATGGAAAGTTCCATAATAAAGGATATTGATGCTGCTACTTCCGTTCATGAGTACCTTAGTGAATTTATATCCTCCAACCTGAGGCGCCACCACCAAAGCCAAGTGATACGTCTCCAACGTATCTATAATTTTTTATTGTTCCATGCTATTATATATTCTACTTTGGATGTTAATGGGCTTTATTTTACACTTTCATATTATTTTTGGGACTAACCTATTAACCCAAGGCCCAGTGCAAATTGCTATTTTTTTGCCTATTTCAGTGTTTCGTAGAAAAGGAATATCAAATGGAGTCCAAACGGAATGAAACCTTCGGGAGCGTGATTTTTGGAACAAACGTGATCCAGAGGACTTGGAGTGGATGTCAAGCAACCAACGAGGCGGCCACAAGGCAGGGGGCGGGCCTACCCCCCTGGGCGCGCCCTCCCCCCTTGTGGCTCAACCGACCTACTTCTTCATCCTATATATATATATATTCATATACCCCGAAAACATCCGGGAGCACCACAAAACCCTATTTCCACTGCCGCAACCTGCTGTACCCAAGAGATCCCATCTTGGGGCCTTTTCTGGAGCTCCGTTAGAGGGGGCACCGATCATGGAGGGCCTCTACATCAACTCCATGGCCCCTCCGATGATGTGTGAGTAGTTTACTTCAGACCTTTGGGTCCATAGTTATTAGCTAGATGGCTTCTTCTCTCTCTTTGGATCTCAATACAAAGTTCTCCTCGATCTTCTTGGAGATGTATTTGATGTAACTCTTTTTGCGGTGTGTTTGTCGAGATCCGATGAATTGTGGGTATATGATCAAGTTTATCTATGAACAATATTTGATTCTTCTATGAAATCTTTTATGTATAATTGATTATCTTTGCAAGTCTCTTCGAATTATCATTTTGGTTTGGCCTACTAGATTGATCTTTCTTGCAATAGGAGAAGTGCTTAGCTTTGGGTTCAATCTTGCGGTGCTCGATCCCAGTGACAGAAAGGGAAATGACATGTATTGTATTGTTGCCATCGAGGATAAAAATATGGGGTTTATATCATATTGCTTGAGTCTATCCCTCTACATCATGTCATCTTACCTAGTGCGTTACTCTGTTCTTATGAACTTAATACTCTAGATGCATGCTGGATAGCGGTTGATGTGTGGAGTAATAGTAGTAGATGCAGGCAGGAGTCGGTCTACTTGTCACGGATGTGATGCCTATATACATGATCATGCCTAGATATTCTCATAATTATTCACTTTTCTATCAATTGCTCGACAGTAATTTGTTCACCCACCGTAATACTTATGCTATCTTGAGAGAAGCCACTAGTGAAACCTATGGCCCCTGGGTCTATTCTCCATTATATTAATCTCCCGTTATCAAGTTATTTCTGGCACCGTTTATTTTGCAATCTTTACTTTTAATCTTTATCATAAAAATACCAAAAATATTATCTTATCATCTCTATCAGATCTCACTCTCGTAAGTGACCGTGAAGGGATTGACAACCCCTTTACCGCGTTGGTTGCGAGGTTCTTTTTTGTTTGTGTATGTACGAGGAACTTGCGTGTGGCCTCCTACTGGATTGATGCCTTGGTTCTCAAAAACTGAGGGAAATACTTACGCTACTTTGCTGCATCACCCTTTCCTCTTCAAGGGAAAACCAACGTAGTGCTCAAGAGGTAGCAAGAAGGATTTCTGGCGCCGTTGCCAGGGAGTCTACGCACAAGTCAAGACATACCAAATACCCATCACAAACACTTATCCCTCGCATTACATTATTTGCCATTTGCCTCTCGTTTTCCTCTCCCCCACTTCACCCTTGCCGTTTTATTCGCCTCTTTCCCGTTTTTTTGTGTGTGTGCCATGGACGATTCAAAAAGGGCTAAGGGTTCTCTCCCGGGTTTTACTTTGGATAGTCCCTCTGTCCTCTCTAAGCTCATAAATGATGATGCTATGGAAAGACCTAGCGGGGTTATCAATGAGAGTTTGAATAATTTCGATGAAGATGATCCCGAATTTTTACGTTATTTACTTGATGAATATTGGAAAGATGCTTGGGATAGGCTATTAGGATCCGAGCTAGCTATGTGCCCCAATATCAAATTGAGATATACCTGAAAAGCTTTTATATTGGTTTGCCCTCTTCATTCAAGCAAGTTCTAGATTCTATTTTTGAAGAAGGTTTTATTGAGGGGGATCCCATAGATACTTATGAAAAGATGAAAACTATATTTGGGCACCCCATGAGTGAGAAGGTTGAATCCACCTCTCTTTTGTGCTTTTACCAAAATGAAATTATCAAAGAAATGAGGGCTAGCTTAGATGCAAATTTCTGTAACATGCTTAATCTTTCTTCCACCATTAATGGCCATGTTGTCGGAGTAAATAACCATGGGTAGCCTAGCTGGCTCCCCCTGGCCCTTCTGAAAAAATTACGAGCCGATTCGGCCCTCAAGAAACACGGGGCCGCCTTCCCCTTGCCGGCTGTCTCCAGGCCGGCTATCGGAAGGCGGCCTGACTTTAGCCCTCATGAAGAGAAGCCGCGGGAGGGCCAGCTCCGAGAAGCCGGCCGCGAGAAGCCCGCCTCCAAGAAGCCGGCTCCCATAAAGCGGTCAAGATCGTACCCTCGAAGTCTGCATCCACATAACGGCGATGTGACGGGGCGAGGCTACAGTGAAGCCTGCCACCCCCGAATCCCGGAGCACGCCTGGCACAGTGCGCTGTACGAGTGGCCACGACTCGTCCGGCGCAGCACTATTGCCACGTTGACCCTGATGTCATCCACAACGGGCTACCAGTACGGCCCACGGGCGGTGGGCCCCTTCGGGCAGAGAGACACCCGAAGGCGGCCAGACCACCCCCAGTCGGCCCAAGATAGAGCCGGCTCCCCACAGCCGGCTTGCCACCTCCCTCGAAGAAGATGCCCCATTAAGGAGACAAGACGCGAAGGGGCTACAGTGATCGCCCACCGGGCGGTGGCACTGTAGCCACGCCCACTTCGGCGAAGCCCTCGCCACCAAGATTGAGCGACGGTAACCAGCCGCTGACAAGGCCCTGACGGTGGGGCCTGCCTGTCGACCAAGGAACCGGCAGCCAGCGGGACCCACTAGCCGGTGGGCCCCAGCAGCCGGCACAAAAGCCGGAGAGCGTAGACACACATGGCTGGGCCCCGCGCCCAGCCGGATTACCATTGTACCCCCGGGGGGTAGGCCTATATAAACCCCCCGGGGCATCCATGCAAGGGAGATGAATCCCTGCTAGTCTCAAACACCACATAGGGAGGAGAAGAGAGCAAGCCGTGCCCTTCTTCCTCCTCTCGCCAAACAGCTCAAGGAGCACCGTGTAGCTACTTGTTCATCTAGTGACCATGCGGAGACCCCGCAGAGCAGCAGTAGGGGTGTTATCTCCACGGAGAGCCCCGAAGCTGGGTAAGATTCGCCGGCGTGCATGTCTTCGCCTCATCCCGTTTCCAGGCACCGGCGACGTCTTACTGGCTCCCACAATGATAAGCCACTCGTTGGCATATGTCGCACCTACCACCCGACATTTGGCGCCCACCGTGGGGCCAGGTGCACCGCCGTCCGGAGACCTGTTCTGGACGGGAACCCTCTTCCTCCCCCGCGAGCGTAGCCGGCCCAGCACGCCCAATGGCGCTTGCCACGATGTGCTACAAGGCGTCACCAACATCTCTGCGGCAAGCAGCCTCGCCGATCTCCTTGACAAGACTCTCATCTCTGACAAGCTCGCCTCCAACGCGGGCACCGACCACCTCGTCAACCTCCTCGGCCAGCTCCACGTCTCCAGCGAGCCTGCCGTGGACTTGGAGTCGGTTGGCTCCACCGATCCGATGCCTGTCGACTCCGACACGGCCTCACTCGACACGTTCCCCACCAACATCGCGATCTAGAACGACCCGCTTCCCCGAGCCGACGGTTGCAGCGCTGTCACCACCGAGGTGATGGTCATCGGCCACGGCGGCGCTTCTGACGAGAGCGCCCACGACGCCCCGCACGCGGCGGTCCATGACTTGTCGATCCCCCTCCCGGCCGATGCCGACGCTGAAGCACTGGAAACTCGCCGCCTTGCCCTCCTCGCGGAGGGCCGGAAGTTGGTTTCCATGAGACGCCTCGCTGAGGCCCACCGACGCGAGGCCGACCGCGTCGCCTTTGGCACGCCGCCCCCAGGTGGGCCTAGCCGGGCCGGCGTTGTCAGACAGCGCGACACTGTCGTCGCCGATATGCTAGGAGTCGACTGCCTAGTCTATGCTACTCCACTCGAGAACCTATGCGCCGCCCAGGCGGCCGTAGACGAGCTAAATGGACTGGGGGCCAAAGAGTTCCCCCACATGACCCGACGCATCCAGTAGCTGATCGATGCAGCCGCGCAGCGGCACGAAGCCGACGCCCGCGCGGAAATCCCTCCCCCGCGCCGAGATCATGGCGCGACGTCCCGGACGCTGACTACAGGTAAAACCCACGCGCGGCACGAGAAAGAACCGGCTGCCAGCCGAAGCCGAACCCAAATCTCCATCGAGCGAGACGCAGAAGGCCACCCCCGCGCCATGGAGTGGCGGGTCAACCCGCCTCCGCCCCGGCCCCGTGGAGAGAGATATCCCACCCCGCCGCCTGTTGCGCATCCGACTCTTAGCGGCCGGCTAGGTCGCCACGAAGGAGTCGACGAGAACGACGCCCGCCATCGGATCGACCGCCTGGCGCGATCCCTAGCGCTAGAAGAAGAAGACGATGTCGGCCCGCCCTGCTTCGGCCCCCGCATCCGCGACGAGCCTTTCCTCAAAGGGTTCTCGCTCCCAAGAGACACGCCCAAGTACAACGGCTCCGTGAAGCCGGAAGATTGGTTGATCAACTACTCCACGGCGGTTAACATAGCCAACGGCAATAGGCGCGTTGCCGTGAAGTACGTGCCCCTCATGCTGCAGGGCACGGCGCGGACCTGGCTCAACAGCCTCAAGCCGTACAACATCAACAGCTAGCTAGACTTCACAGAAGCCTTCGTCCGCAACTTCACCAGCACCTACAAGCGGGCTCCCAAGCCCAGACAGCTCTCCTTGTGCGTACAAGGCCCCGCCGAGTCCACTCGCGACTACCTCACGCGTTGGGCCGAGCTCTGCAACTCTTGCGAAGGGGTGCACGAGGTGCAAGCCATAGAATACTTCACTGCCGGGTGTCCAGAAGGCACCCTCCTCAAGAACAAGCTCCTCTGCGACGAGCCGACTACCCTCGACGAGCTTCTGATCATAGCAGACAAGTACGCCACCGCCGACTCCTCGATGAAGACCAAACTCCGGGTAGACGCCTCCAGAAAGGTACTCAACCCGGCGCCCAAGACACCGGCTGGGGACTCCGGCCGACGCCCACACCAGAACGACCACAAGCGCAAGAACCCGGTGCCGCCCTCCACTAGTCGGCAAGTGGCCACAGTCGAAGACGAGCAGCCCGAAGTGCGGCCCGCACCCAAGAAGCAGAGGGGCGGCAAGCCGGCTTGGCAGCCGGCCTTCTCCTACGAGCAGACTCTCGATGCCCCGTGCAAGTTCCACAGCGGCGTGAAGCCGTCCAACCACACGACCCAGAAGTGCCACTGGCTCACCCGAATCTCTAAAGGCAAAGGGCTTGCACCGCCTCCGCCTACCGGTCTGCCGCCTCCGGCTCCGGAGCCGCCGGCCGCTCGGCCCGCAGTCGGAGCCGTGCACGACGAGTTCCCCGACGAGCATGCCGCCTATGTCATCTTTACAAGTCAGCCCGAAGACCAGCGCAGCAAGCGCCAAGAGCACCAAGAAGTCAGCATGGTTGCTGCCAACCCCGCCGAGCACATGCACTGGTCAGAAAAACCTATCAGCTGGAGCCGGACCGACCACCCCGAGGGGATGCCGTCTCCCGGCTCTTATGGCGTTGGTTTTGGATGCCACCCTTGCCACGGATAGACGCGCTGCCCGATTCTCCCGCATGCTGATAGACGGCGGGATCAGCATCAACATCCTGTACCGTGACACCATGGAGAAGCTGAATGTCAAGACGAAGCAACTCATGCCTACCCGGACTGTGTTCCATGGCATCGTACCCAACCTGTCCTGCACCCCCATTGGCAAGATCAAGATTGATGTTCTTTTTGGGGACAAGGAGCATTTCCGCCGGGAGGCGATCTGGTTTGAAGTGGTGGACCCGGAGAGCCCTTACCATGCATTGCTTGGCCGACCTGCCTTGGCCAAGTTCATGGCAGTTCCCCATTATGCATACCTCAAGATGAAGATACCGAGCACCAAAGGCGTCATCACCATAGCCGGTGATTACAAGAAGTCCTCTGAGTGCGCAGCAGCCAGCAGTCGGCTGGCCGAGTCCCTTGTGATTGCAAGAAAAGAAGATGTTGGACCGAGTGGTGGCCATGGCCGGCAAGCAGTCGGCCTTGTCCCCCGATCCCAAGGAGCATGATGCTCAAGGATCTTTCCAGCCGGCCAAGGAGACGAAGAAGATACCTCTTGACCCCGAGCACCCAGAGAGGTTTGCCGTCATCAGGGCAAACCTAAACAGCAAATAGGAAGGCGAGCTCGCCGATTTCCTCCGTGAGAATCGGGACATCTTTGCATGGTCCCCCAAGGACATGCCGGGCGTTCCGAAGGAATTCGCCGAGCACAAACTACACGTCCGAGAAGACGCAAAGCCAGTCAAACAACCCCTCCGCCGACTGTCGGAGGAGAAACGTAGGATTGTGGGAGAGGAGATAGCCCGGCTTCTGGCAGCCGGCTTCATTATGGAAGTTTTCTTTCCAGAGTGGCTCGCCAACCCGGTCCTCGTGCTAAAGAAGAACAACAAGTGGCGCATGTGTATAGACTACACGAGCCTCAACAAGGCCTGCCCCAAAGATCCCTTTGCCCTGCCAAGGACTGACCAAGTGATAGACTCCACGGCCGGATGCGAGCTGTTGAGTTTCTTGGATGCTTACTCAGGGTATCACCAGATAAAGTTAGATCCGGCAGACCGTCTGAAGATCGCCTTCATCACGCCATTCGAAGCCTTCTGCTACCTGACTATGACATTCGGCTTGAGAAATGCCGGTGCCACTTTTTAGCGTTGCATGCAGAAGTGCCTCCTCAAGCAACTCGGCAGAAATGCCCACGTCTATGTAGACGACATTGTGGTGAAGACGGAGAAGCGCGATACCTTGCTGGAAGACCTCAAGGAAACATTTGAGAACCTACGCCGGTTCCAAATCAAGCTTAACCCCGAGAAGTGCGTGTTCGGAGTGCCAGCCGGCCAGCTCCTAGGCTTCCTGGTCTCCGAACGCGGCATCGAATGCAACCCAGTAAAGATCAAGGCCATTGAGAGAATGGCGATTCCCACCAAACTTCGAGACGTCCAGAAGTTTACCGGATGCTTGGCCTCCCTGAACCGCTTCATCAGCCGGCTCGGAGAGAAAGCTCTTCCCCTCTACCGCCTCATGAAGAAGACCAACCACTTCGAGTGGAATGACCAGGCCGATCAAGATTTTCACGAGCTGAAGAAGATGCTGGCCACGCCGCCTGTCCTGGCGGCGCCGACTGAGAAAGAGCCCATGCTCCTCTACATTGCCCCAACCAGCTGGGTGGTCAGCACCATCATCGTAGTCCAATGCCCAGAAGAAGGCCGAGCCCAGCCGGTCCAGAGGCCGGTGTACTATTTGAGCGAGGTGCTGACTACCTCGAAGCAGAACTACCCGCACTACCAGAAGATGTGCTATGGCGTGTACTTCGCCGCCAAGAAGCTAAAGCCCTACTTCCAAGAGCATCCCATCACGGTTGTATGCACCGCCCCGCTGGCCGAGATCATAGGCAGTCGGGATGCATCCGGCCGGGTGGCGAAATGGGCCATCAAGCTGGCCCCCTATACGATCTTCTACCAGCCTCGCACCGCCATCAAGTCCCAAGCATTGGCCGACTTCCTCGTCGACTGGGCCGAGACCCAGTACCTACCGCCGGCTCCCGACTCCACTCATTGGCGCATGCACTTCGATGGGTCCAAGATGCGCACCGGCTTGGGAGCCGGCATCATCCTCACCTCTCCGAAAGGCGACAAGCTCAGATACACGCTGCAAATTCACTTTGCCGCCTCCAACAACATGGCCGAGTACGAGGCGCTCATACACGGGCTCCGGCTTGCCAAAGAACTCGGCATTCGCCGGATCCTATGTTATGGTGACTCGGACTTGGTGGTCCAGCAATCATCCGGCGACTGGGATGCCAAGGACGCAAATATGGCAAGCTACCGCTTGCTCATTTAGCAGATCAGTGGGTATTTTGAAGGATGTGAGTTCCTCCACGTACCACGAGCCGACAACGAGCCAGCTGATGCCCTGGCTCGAATAGGCTCCACTCGGCTAGCAATACCAACCGGTGTCTCTCTACAACGCCTCCTCAAGCCGTCTATCAAGCCGTCTCCAGAGTCCGATTCCATCTTCGTGCCGCCTGACCCCGACGCAGCCGACTCGAAGAACCAAGTAGGTGACCTGGGGACTTCAATAGTCGGCCAGGAGGTATCAGCAGGCGGCTCGGGGACTTCCGTAGTTATGCCCGACCCGGGGACTGCCTCACCCGGCTCGGGGACTGCGGTAGTCGGCCCGGAGACTACACCAACACAACAGGCGGCGGCTGACTCCAGCATTTCACCGCCCAGCCCGCCCACCCTGGTCGCAGTAGCCGTTCTGGCAATAGAAGAAGTCGCAGCTCCGTCATGGGCTCAATCCATCCTCAACTTCCTAATAAACCAAGATCTGCCGGCTGACGAAGTAGAGGCAAGACAAGTCCAACGCCGAGCCAGAGCATACACAATCGTCAACAGAGAACTCGTCAAGCGCAGTGTCACTGGAGTCCTCCAGCGATGCGTTGAGCAAGAGAAGGGCATTGCAATCCTCAGAGACATCCACCAAGGAGAATGCGGCCACCATGCGGCCTCAAGATCACTCGTTGCCAAAGCCTTCCGCCATGGTTTCTTTTGGCCGACTGCTTTGGATGACACCAAGGAGTTAGTTAAACATTGCAAAGGGTGCCAACTCTTCAGCTCCAAGCAACACATGCCGGCTTCAGCACTCAAGACCATTCCCCTCACTTGGCCCTTCGCCGTTTGGGGACTGGACATGGTGGGCCCATTCAAGACGGCGCGCGACGGCATGACACATCTGCTTGTCGCCGTGGGCAAATTCACAAAATGGATTGAGGCAAAGCCGATCAAGAAGCTGAATGGGCCGACTGCCGTGACATTTATCACAGATATAACAACTTGGTACGGTGTACCACACAGTATCATCACCGACAATGGCACGAATTTCGCCAAGGGAGCCTTGGCACGTTTCTGCGCGACGCAAGGCATCCGGTTGGACCTAGCGTCCGTCGCCCACCCGCAGTCAAACGGCCAGGTCGAGCGAGCCAACGGCCTCATCCTTTCCGGCATCAAGCCCCGACTGATCGTACCATTGGAGCGTTCAGCCGGCTGTTGGCTCGATGAGCTGCCGGCTGTCCTCTGGAGTCTGCGCACTACACCAAACAAGTCAACCGGCTTCACTCCTTTCTTCCTCGTATATGGTGCCGAGGCGGTCATCCCAACTGACACCGAGTTCGACTCGCCTCGGGTAACCATGTACATGGAAGCCGAGGCCAAGGAAGCATGAGAAGACGGCGTCGACCTGCTGGAAGAAGGCCGGCTGTTAGCCATCAGCCGGTCCGCCATCTATCAGCAGGGCCTGCGCCGCTACCACAGCCGGAAGGTCAAGCCAAGATCCTTCCAAGAGGGCGATCTTGTGCTCCGGCTGATCCAGCGAACAACCGGCCAGCACAAGCTCTCGGCCCCTTGGGAGGGCCCCTTCGTTATCAGCAGAGCCTTAGGCAATGACTCCTACTACCCGATCGATGCGCAGAAGCCGAAGGCACGAAAGAGAGACGACTCCGGCAAGGAGTCGGAACGACCATGGAACGCCAACCTCCTCCGAAGGTTTTACAGTTGAAATGCAGTATGTATCACGTTAACTTTTGTACTAAGTACGAGACAATAGGCCCCCCGAGGAGAGCTCGGGGACTGCCATCTTTTGTCTATGAATGAAAAGTATCATGCTTATGGCCTTGTCATTGCATTCACCTTTTTTCGTCCGGCACCGGGTTCGACTAGTCGGCCCGAGGACTGGCCGCCTGGAGTTATATTAGAAGTCCTACCCGCAGTCAGACAAGTAGTGTGCCGGCTCCCAAGCCTTCTCTTGCCAAAAGTCGCAGTTCGAAGAACCGGCTGTCCGGCTGGCAAGAGTTAAGGGCAAGAACGGGTGCCCATACGAAAAATGGCTAGGGACTAATGGACTAATATAACAAAAGCCGGTTTTTCTCCCACCGCCGACCGGCTACCAGAGTAGCCGGCCGACTGGCTTCCATTCACCTCGCTCCAATCTAAGAAAGCTCGAGTACTTGCCTTCCCAGAAGGGGAAGGCGGCAAAGGAAACAACCTAAGGATAAAAAGCATACATGAATGGAAACTAAACACGCAATAATATTTACATAAAAGACCTTCAAAAGGCCAGCATTCGACATAGTTTGAATACACCCCCAGTGGGTGGAACTGCGCAAGTTTAATAAAGTTGTTCAAAAGGCAACTAGCAGGAAAAAAGAAAGACGGCAGACTAAGCCATGGGAGCGACTGGCGAGTCGGGCAGGTTGATGGAGACGGCAGTGCCGGCTGGAGGAGTGGCCGGCTGGCGAACCTCGGCATGATCACCACCTCCCGCAGAGGGCGCGCTAGCACGCGCCTCGTTGTTGGAGGCACGATCAGGCTGAGGCTGGCTGGCCGCTTCACAGGCCGGCTCAACGTCTTCGCCCTCCTCTCCTTCGTCGTCTTCGCCTTCATTGCTGGAGGCGATCTCCTCTGCCGAGTCTTCACCCGCTGCCGGGTCCAGCCCGAACCACTCCTTCGGCTGGGCAACACTGTCATCATTAATTTCAGGAGCGAAGACGCTGATGTTAGTACACTCGATGATCGTCGAAGCGCGCTGAGCGATAGCCGGCCGCACCTCCTCCAGCTCTTCATCGGCCTCCAGCCGCCAGGTGCGCGGCTGGTCCAGGTTCAGCCCCAGATACCAAGCTCGGACGAACTCCAACGCCCGCCCAGCTCCAAGCCGGGCCGCTGACGCCTTCCAGGCCTCAAAGCGGCCAACCGCCACCTCCAGCCAGTCGGCAGTCTGACTCGGGGTGCGGGGAATCATCTCGCTTGGCCAGAGGGCGGCCAACATCTGCGCCCCGGTGCGTTGGAGGCGGCGGAGCATACAATGAGCCGGCTGCAGCTTCGCTTGGACCGCCAAGAGTTGTTCCTCAAGCGTCCGACTCACGTGCGGCGCAATGTCGGCCCCCGCCTGACGGCACGCTTCGCGATGGGCCTCGATGGTTTGGGCAGCGAAGACGGAGTAGCCGAGAAAGTAGTCTGCACAGAGAATAAAAAGCAGCACAAGTTAGAACAGAAATCAGGCGGCAAGGGGCATGCAAGGAGCGAGGAAGGCGGCTTACCGTCGATCAAATCCTCAATACGGCCGAAGCCTTCATTCAGCGCTTGCCTGGTCTCAGCCCAGCCCGCCGCTTCGGTCTCGAACTCGGCCTTCAGGGCGGCTTCGTTATCCTGCGCCTTCTTCAGGGCCACCTTGTGGCTCTCCTCCTGGTCAGCCAGCTTCTTGGCCAGGCGGTCACGCTCCAGGACCAAGGCGTCGTACTCAGTTTCCTTGGCGCGAAGGGCGGCCTGCGCCTCGCTGAGCTGCCCCCTCAAGTCGGCATTGGCTTCTGCAAGCATGAGAGACAAAAGAAAAACCAATAAGGTGAAGTCGTCAGGGAAGATCCGACCCTACTGCTCAATAGTCGGCCCGAATCTCGGGGACTACACCCAGTGGGTGCGCTGACGCGCCCCCACAGGAGATGAACGAAACCAAGTACGCACTCCGGCTGCTGATCAGGTCTTCGGTTTTCCGACCCAGCTCCTGAGCCTGGGAGTTGAAGGCAACAGCACGGAGGTTATGATACTCCTGAAAGAACAGACAGGAGGCGGGTATAAGATTGTTGACAGGACCTAGTAAGTTCGGAGCCGCCTACGCAGCAGCCGACTCGGAACTCGGGGACTACACCCAGTGGGTGCGCTGACGCGCCCCCACGGAAGAAATCGAAAGAGCAAAATAACCAAGGACAGAAGACTCACCCGGATGACGGCCCGCGTCGAGAGAAACTCTTGAGTGTATTGCTACAGCGAGGCGGCCTGAGCTTGAAGCCGGTTCCGGACCTCCTGGGCCGCCGCGTTCAGCTCGCCCGTCCCCCCGCTGGGAGTCCACTCGGACGTGCTGACACGGGCCGCCTCCAGGGCCTCTGCCGTCTGGCTGGAGCCCGTTGCTCGGTGCGGTTTCGGCGCGGAGGCGCCGCCCCCTGCACGCCGGCGCAATGCCGGCTGCACCTCGAGTCCGGCCCCTGCCGCCGGCTCGCTCCTGGACGGCTGCTCTGGCACCGCAGCTGATTGGCCGCTTTGGCCCGCTCCAGTCGGCGCCATCTACGACGCCCCCTCCACGAAGATCACGGGGTCCTCCCGCCTCTCCATCACCGGCGGGCCTTGGTCGACCTCCTCCGGCGGGGGCACGGGAACGTCGGGGGCCACAGCACGGAGGGGAACAACGAGCAGCGGAGGCCGGTTGTGCGAGGCCTCCGCCTCCGTCTCCGCGGCTGCCGCCTTCGCCCGGGCCTTGGCCGCCGCGTCGGCCTGCTCCTTCGTCGCCTGGGCGGTCCTTCGCTCCGCCGCCTCCCGTTCCTCCCGCGCCTCCCGCCCGTTCCGCTCCGTGGCCTCCTTAAGATTGGCGCGAGGATCCACACGACGGGAGCTTGAGGAACCTCCAGTCGGCCCGACTACGGAGCCGCCAGGACCTCGCTCGAGAGAAAGCGGCGCCCTGTCCGACAAGAAAAGAATGTTTTAGAAGAGTTCTAGACGAAGAAGACAAAAAATATATACGCAAGACATTCGACGACTTACGCAGAGATCGCCTGCGGCTGCTTCACCGCCTTGCAGAAGCAGGCCGCCTTCGTGGCCGCCTCATCCCGCTTGGTCGCTGCCGTGGAGGCCTTGGATTTTTTCGGCCGACTACCAAAGAAGGTCGATGCGGCCCGGCGCTTCTGCGCGCCGCCACGAGCAGCCGGCACGGCAGACGAGCCCGCGCCTTGATGATCGGGCGCCTGCTGGTGGTGCGGGCGACTTCGACCTCGTCGTCATCCGGCCAGTCCTCGAAGCTGGCCCCGAGTCCCGCGCCCCCGGCCTCGTCGCCTTCCCCCACGATGGCGTCTTCCATGGCGGCCGCTCCCAGGTCCGGATCGTCGGTGTCGTCCACCGTGCGGTCGGGGAGGAGCTGGCGCTCTACCCCCGCGGCCCCGGCTGTCGGCGGGAGAAGAGGGTTCTGCAAAAGGAAAACCAACTGATCAAGAGTCGGCTATCATGAGGCCGGCTACAAAAAGGAAGAAAAGAAGAAAGAACTCACGGCAGGCGGAGGGTTGGCGCGGGAATACGGCTCCTTGCCATATCGCCAATCCTCGGCGAGCTTGCAGTTGGAGACATAATTCACCATGTAAGACACCTTTGCGTGAGGCATCTCCCTGGTGCTCAGCCGGCACGGGTCGAAGCGGCTGCTCATTTGGCAGATCATGTGAGGCCGGCCTTGGAGCGGAAGAACCCGGCGCTCCACGAAGGCGGCCACCAAGTCGGCTCCGGTCAGGCCCTCTGACTGGATCATCACCCGAAGCCGGGAGACGGCTGCGTTCCTGGCATGAGACAGCGACCTGGCCCGGTAGCTCCACGAAGGCTGCCTCCCAGCCGGCGGGCTGGCTACGTAATCCGGCAGGTTGACGTAGTCGCCTTGCTGGGCGACGTTCTTCATGTAGAAATAAGACTTCTGCCAAAGCTTCACCGACTAGATCAGTGGAATGGGCAATGAAGGCTCCGCAGGGGGCGGGCACGCCCGCGACGACGGTGCCGAGCTTGCTTTGGAAGAACTCCCCCCAGAGCTCGAGCATGGGGAGAACTCCAAGAAAGCCCTCGCACAGGGTGACGAAGGGCGACAGCAGCATCACCGCGTTGGGCGTGAGGTGATGCGGCTGGAGGTGGTAGAACTCGAGGAAGGCTCGAAGGAATCCGCTCGCCGGGAGGCCGAAGCCACGTAGGCAGTGCGAGCGGAAGATCACCCGCTCGCCCTCCTCCGGTGCCGGTGAAATCTCCCTCGCCGGCGCTTGACGAACCCGCACAAGGTTCTCGCCGGGCAAACGCCGCGTCCGGCGGAGGAACTCGACGTGGTCCTCATGGACGTTGGAGCCATCCCACGAGCTCGACAACGCCATGGGAGCGATGCGGCAGGGAGCAAGACGAAGCGACGGCAGAACAGCGCGGCAAAGAGTTGCTGCGGTGAAGAGAAGAAGAAGGAGGGCGAGAAAGGTCGGAGTGAGGGAGAGCGCGCGAGCCTCTGCCGCTCCCCTCCTCCTACTACTTATAGACCACATGGCGGAGCCGAGGAGGCGCGGCGTGGGGGAACGTGCGGATCTTCTGCGCCCACTTCCCCACGTCCCGCGATTATTGTGCCTTGATGGCAGAATAAAACCGCCGCGGGAAGGCGAGCAGTCCATGTGGGCCGCAGAAGATCCGCGCTCGGACCGAGGCCTGCGAGTGGCGGGCCCGGGCCTGCCGCAGCGTCCCGTCGCGCGCGAGCGTTGGCAGGATTTCCTCGCCACATGGCCCGCGTTCCCGCCTACGAGAAATGGAGCTTTTCCGAAGACGGCGCGCACGAGCGAAGCCGGCCCCTCGGGATAGGAAGCCAACCAAGCTTCTTGTCCCTTTGTCAGCCTCGAAGGTCGATCAGCTTCGGGAACTACTGTCGGAGTAAATAACCATGGGTAGCCTTGCCGGCTCCCCCTGGCCCTTCTGAAAAAATTACGAGCCGATTCGGCCCTCAAGAATCCAAGACACGGGGCCGCCTTCCCCTTGCCGGCTGTCTCCAGGCCGGCTATAAGAAGGTGGCCTGACTTCAGCCCTCATGAAGAGAAGCCACGGGAGGGCCGGCTCCGAGAAGCCGGCCGCGAGAAGCCCGCCTCCAAGAAGCCGGCTCCCATAAAGCGGTCAAGATCGTACCCTCGAAGTCTACATCCACATAACGGCGATGTGACGAGGCGTGGCTACAGTGAAGCCTGCCACCCCCGAATCCCGGAGCACGCCTGGCACAGTGCGCCGTACGGGTGGCCACGACCCGTCCGGCGCAGCACTATTGCCACATTGACCCTGATGTCATCCATGACGGGCTACCAGTACGGCCCACGGGCGGTGGGCCCCTTCAGGCAGAGAGACACCCTTCAGGCGGCCAAACCACCTCCAGTCGGCCCAAGATAGAGCCGGCTCCCCACAGTTGGCTTGCCACCTCCCTCGAAGAAGACGCCCCATTAAGGAGACAAGACGCGGAGGGGCTACAGTGATCGCCCACCGGGCGGCGACACTATAGCCACGCCCACTTCGGCGAAGCCCTCGCCACCAAGATTGAGCGATGGCAACCAGCCGCCGACAAGGCCTTGACGGTGGGGCCTGCCTGTCGACGAAGGAACCGGCAGCCGGCGGGACCCACTAGCCGGCGGGCCCCTGCAGCCGGCGCAGAAGCCGGAGAGCGTAGACACACACGGCTGGGCCCCGCGCCCAGCCGGATTACCATTGTACCCCCGGGGGGGTAGGCCTATATAAACCCCCCGGGGCATCCATGCAAGGGGGATGAATCCCTGCTAGTCTCAAACACCACATAGGGAGGAGAAGAGAGCAAGCCGTGCCCTTCTTCCTCCTCTCGCCAAACAGCTCAAGGAGCACCGTGTAGCTACTTGTTCATCTAGTGACCATGCGGAGACCCCACAGAGCAGCAGTAGGGGTGTTATCTCCACGGAGAGCCCCGAAGCTGGGTAAGATTCGCCGGTGTGCATGTCTTCGCCTCATCCCGTTTCCAGGCACCGGCGACGTCTTACTGGCTCCCACAATGATAAGCCACTCGTTGGCATATGTCGCACCTACCACCCGACACACGTGCTCTCTCAAAATAGAAAGATAAATGCTATAGAACATAAATTTTCTCTTTTCTTTCCCAATACCAAATATGGCAATACTTAGATCTATCCTTACTTTTATGCCTAGCTAGGGGCGTTAAACGATAGCGCTTGTTGGGAGGCAACCCAATTTTATTTTTGTTCCTTGCTTTTTGATTCTGTTTAGTATTAAATAATTCATCTAGCCTCTGTTTGGATGTGGTTTTATGCTTTTAATTAGTGTTTGTGCCAAGTAGAACCTTTGGGAAGACTTGGGGAAAGTCTTTGCGATCTTGCTGTAAAAAACAGAAACTTTAGCGCTCACGAGATTTGCTGCCATTTTTTACTGGAGAGCGCGATTTAGTTGATTCTTTTGGCAGATGAGTAATAGATAAATTACTCATGTCCAGAAAGTTATTTTATAATTTTTGGGGTTCCATAAGTATTCTAACCTACACATTACTACAGACTGTTCTGTTTTTGACAGATTCTGTTTTTCGTGTGTTGTTTGCTTATTTTGATGAATCTATGAGTAGTATCGGAGGGTATGAACCATAGAGAAGTTGGAATACAGTAGGTTTAACACCAATATAAATAAAGAATGAGTTCATTACAGTACCTTAAGTGGTGGTTTGTTTTCTTTTACTAACGGAGCTCACGAGATTTTCTGTTAAGTTTTGTGTTGTGAAGTTTTCAAGTTTTGGGTAAAGATTTGATGGATTATGGAACAAGGAGTGGCAAGAGCCTAAGCTTGGGGATTCCCAAGGAACCCCAAGGTAAAATACAAGGACAACCAAAAGCCTAAGCTTGGGGATGCCCCGGAAGGCATCCCCTCTTTCGTCTTCGTCCGTCGGTAACTTTACTTGGAGCTATATTTTTATTCACCACATGATATGTGTTTTGCTTGGAGCATCTTGTATGATTTGAGTCTTTGCCTTTTAGTTTACCACAATCATCCTTTCTGTACACACCTTTTGGGAGAGACACACATGAATGGGAATTTATTAGAATACTCTATGTGCTTCACTTATATCTTTTGAGCTAGATAATTTTGCTCTAGTGCTTCACTTATATCTTTTAGAGCACGACGGAGGTTTTATTTTATAGAAATAATTGATCTCTCATGCTTCACTTATATTATTTTGAGAGTCCTTTAGAACAGCATGGTAATTTTCTTTGGTTATGAATTTAGTCCTAATATAATAGGCATCCAAGATCGGTATGATAAAAACTTTCATAAAAAGTGCATTGAGTACTAGGAGAAATTTGATACTTGATAATTGTTTTGAGATATAAAGGTGGTGATATTAGGGTGTGCTAGTTGAGTAGTTGTGAATTTGAGAAATACTTGTGTTGAAGTTTGCAAGTCCCGTAGCATGCACGTATGGTGACTGTTGTGTAACAAATTTGAAACGTGAGGTGTTATTTGATTGTCTTCCTTATGAGTGGCGGTCGGGGACGAGCGATGGTCTTTTCCTACCAATCTATCCCCCTAGGAGCATGCACGTAATGCTTGGTTTTTGATGACTTGTAGATTTTTGCAATAAGTATGTGAATTCTTTATGACTAATGTTGAGTCCATGGAGTATACGCACTCTCACCCTTCCATCATTGCTAGCCTCTTTGGTACCGTGCATTGCCCTTTCTCACCTTGAGAGTTGGTGCAAACTTCGCCAGTGCATCCAAACCCCGTGATATGATACACTCTATCACACATAAACCTCCTTATATCTTCCTCAAAACAGCCACCATACCTACCTATTATGGCATTTCCATAGCCATTCTGAGATATATTGCCATGCAACTTTCCACCATTCCGTTCATCATGACACGCATCATCATTGTCATATTGCCTTGCATGATCATGTAGTTGACATCGTATTTGTGGCAAAGCCACCGTTCATAATTTTTCATACATGTCACTCTTGATTCATTGCCCATCCTGGTACACCGCGGGAGGCATTCATATAGAGTCATACTTTGTTCTAGTATCGAGTTGTAATCATTGAGTTGTAAATAAATAGAAGTGTGATGATCATCATTAATAGAGCATTGTCCCAAATAAAAAAATAAAAAAAGAGAAATGCCAAATAAAAAAAGGGAGGCCCAAAAAAATAAAATAAAAAGAGAAAATAAAAAGGGGCAATGCTACTATCCTTTTTTCCACACTTGTGCTTCAAAGTAGCACCATGATCTTTATGATAGATAGTCTCTTGTTTTGTCACTTTCATATACTATTGGGAATTTTTCATTATAGAACTTGTCTTGTATATTCCAACAATGGGCTTCCTCAAATGCCCTAGGTCTTCTGGAGCAAGCAAGTTGGATGCACACCAGCTTAGTTTCTTTTGTTGAGCTTTCATACACTTATAGTTCTAGTGCATCCGTTGCATGGCAATCCCTACTCCTTGCATTGGCATCAATTGATGGGCATCTCCCTAGCCCATTGATTAGCCGCGTCAATGTGAGACTTTCTCCTTTTTTGTCTTCTCTACATAACCCCCATCATCATATTCTATTCCACCCATAGTGCTATATCCATGGCTCACGCTCATGTATTGCGTGAAAGTTCAAAAAAGTTAGAGATTACTAAAGTGTGAAACAATTGCTTGGCTTATCATCGGGGTTGTGCATGATGAGAGCATTCTTGTGTGACGAAAATGGAGCATGACCAAACTATATGATTTTGTAGGGATGAACTTTCTTTTTCCATGTTATTTTGAGAAGACATAATTGCTTAGTTAGTATGCTTGAAGTATTATTATTTTTATGTCAACATTAAAATTTTATCTTGAATCTTCCGGATCTGAACATTCATGCCACAATAAAGAAAGTTACATTGAAGAATATGCTAGAAAGCATTCCACATCAAAAATTATGTTTCTATCATTTACCTACTCAAGGGCGAGCAGGAATTAAGCTTGGGGATGCTTGATACGTCTCCAACATATCTATAATTTTTTATTGTTCCATGCTATTATATATTCTATTTTGGATGTTAATGGGCTTTATTTTACACTTTTATATTATTTTTGGGACTAACCTATTAACCCAAGGCCCAGTGCAAATTGCTGTTTTTTTGCCTATTTCAGTGTTTCGCAGAAAAGGAATATGAAACGGAGTCTAAACGGAATGAAACCTTCGGGAGCGTGATTTTTGGAACAAACATGATCCAGAGGACATGGAATGAATGTTGATACATCTCCGTCATATGTACTTTTCCAAACACTTCTGCTCTTGTTTTGGACTCTAACTTGCATGATTTGAATGGAACTAACCCGGACTGACGCTGTTTTCAGCAGAAATGCCATGGTGTTATTTTTGTGCAGAAATAAAAGTTCTTGGAATGACCTGAAAATTAACGGAGATTATTTTTGGAATATATTAAAAATACTGGAAGAAGAATCCACATCATGGGGCCCACACCCTGTCCACGAGGGTGGGGGGCGCGCCTACCCCCCTGGGCGCGCCCCCTGCCTCGTGGCCCCCCTGACGCTCCACCGACCTCAACTCCAACTTCATATATTCGTGTTCGGGGAGAGAAAAATCAGAGAGAAGGATTCATCATGTTTTATGATATGGAGCCACCGCCAAGCCCTAAATTCTCTCGGGAGGGCTGATCTGGAGTCCATTCGGGGCCTCGGAGAGGGGGATCCGTCGCCATCGTCATCATCAACCTTCCTCCATCACCAATTTCATGATGCTCACCGCCGTGCGCGAGTAATTCCATCGTAGGCTTGCTGGACGGTGATGGGTTGGATGAGATTTATCATGTAATCGAGTTAGTTTTGTTAGGGTTTGATCCCTAGTATCCACTATGTTCCGAGATTGATGTTGATATGACTTTGCTAGGCTTAATGCTTGTCACTAGGGCCCGAGTGCCATGATTTCAGATCTGAACCTATTATGTTTTCATGAATATATGTGAGTTCTTGATCCTATCTCGCAAGTCTACAGTCACCTATTATGTGTTATGATCCGTTAACCTCGAAGTGACAATAATCGGGACCATTACCGGTGATGACCGTAGTTTGAGGAGTTCATGTATTCACTATGTGTTAATGCTTTGGTCCGGTACTCTATTAAAAGGAGGCCTTAATATCCCTTAGTTTCCAATAGGACCCCGCTGCCACGGGAGGGTAGGACAAAATATGTCATGCAAGTTCTTTTCCATAAGCACGTATGACTATATTCAGAATACATGCCTACATTACATTGATGAACTGGAGCTAGTTCTGTGTCACCCTATGATGTAACTGTTGCATGATCGATCGCATCCGACATAATTCTCCATCACCGATCCAATGCCTATGAGCTTTTCATATATTGTTCTTCGCTTAGTTACTTTTCCGTTGCTACTGTTACAATCACTATAAAACCAAAACCGCTATCGTTACTTTTGCCACTATTACCACTACTATCATATTACCTTGCTGCAGATATTAAGTTTCCAGGTGTGGTTGAATTGACAACTCAGCTGCTAATACTTGAGAATATTCTTTGGCTCCCCTTGTGTCGAATCAATAAATTTGGGTTCAATACTCTACCCTCGAAAACTGTTGCGATCCCCTATACTTGTGGGTTATCAAGACTATTTTCTGGCGCCGTTGCCGGGGAGCATAGCCCTATTATTTGAGTCACTTGGGATTTATATCTGCTTATCACTATGAAGAACTTGAAAGATCAAAGAACCAAGATTTTTCCCTCAACTACCAGAGGAGGTAAGGAACTGCCATCTAGCTCTGCACTTGATTCACCTTCTATTTTGAGTAAACTTGCGACGCCTACACATCCTATTGATTCTAATAGGTCGCATGTTATTGATGATGTCGCTTCTACTTTGCATGATATTTATGATGAAACTACTTCTATGCTTGATAATACTGTGCCACTAGGTGAATTTCTTGATGAACAACTTGCTAGGGCTAGAGAGAATGAAATTATTGAAACTAATAATATTGATGAAGAAGATCTCCCCCTAGATATGAATTGCCTGTTGTTCCTAAGGGTTATGTTATGGATGAAGAAACTGCTAGAGACTTCTTATCTTGCAATGATAGATCTGATCTTAGGAAATTATTAGCCAAGCTTAAAGAAAAGTCTTTGAATGCTAGAATGAAATATGACCCTGCTTTTGCTACTTCACCTATCTTTATTACTGATAAGGATTATGATTTGTCTGTCGATCCTGAGATAATTACTTTGGTTGAATCTGATCCTTTTTATGGCTATGAATCTGAAACCGCTGTGGCACATCTTACTAAATTAAATGATATAGCCACCCTGTTCACTAATGATGAGAAAACTCGCTATTATTATATCCTTAAGTTATTTCCGTTCTCATTAAAGGGTGATGCTAAAACATGGTTTAATTCTCTTGATCCTGGTTGTGTGCGTAGTCCCCAGGATATGATTTATTACTTCTCTGCTAAATATTTCCCCACTCATAAGAAACAAGCTGCTTTAAGGGGAATATATAATTTTGTGCAAATTGAAGAAGAGAGTCTCCCACAAGCTTGGGGGAGGCTTCTCCGATTACTTAATGCTTTGCCTGATCATCCTCTTAAGAAAAATGAAATACTTGATATCTTTTATAATGGACTAACCGATGCTTCCAGAGATTACCTGGATAGTTGTGCTGGCTGTGTTTTCAGGGAAAGAACTATTGATCAAGCTGAATTTCTATTGAATAATATGTTGACTAATGAAAATAATTGGACACTTCCTGAACCAACTCCTAAGCCAACTCCGAAGAAAAGGGGTATTCTATTTCTCAGTCCTGAAGATATGCAAGAGGCAAAGAAATCTATGAAAGAAAAAGGTATTAAAACCGAAGATGTTAAGAATTTACCACCTATTGAAGAAATACATGGTCTTAATTTACCGCCTGTTGAAGAAATACATGGTCTTAATTTACCGCCTGTTGAAGAAATACATGGTCTTGATAACCCGACACAGGTAGTAAAGGTAAATTCTCTCTGTAGATATGATAAAGCTGAGATCCCGCCTACTAAGTTTGATAGTCAATGCTTAGATGAGTTTGATAATTTTATGGTTAAACAAGAAGATTTCAATGCTTATGTTGGTAGACAATTGAAACATAATGCTTGTATGATTGAACACTTGAGTGATTATATGGCTAATGTTAAGGGCGAACTTAAACTTATTAGTAAACATGATTGTATGGTTACCACTTACGTAGAACAAGTACTTAAGGTTCAGAATGATTTGCTCAATGAATTAAATAATAAGAAAAATGATAATGATGTTAGAGTTGTGACTAGAGGTGGTAAAATGACTCAGGAACCTTTGTATCCTAAGGGCCATCCTAAGAGAATCGAGCAAGATTCTCAGAGAACTATTGTAGATACACCTAGTCCTTCTAAGAGGAAGAAAAAGAAAAATGATAGGACTTTGCATGCCTCTAGTGAACCTGTTGTTGACACACCTGAGAATCCCAATGATATTTCAATTTCTGATGCTGAAACACAATCTGGTAATGAACATGAACCTAGTGATAAAGTTAATGATGATGTTCATGTTGATGCTCAACCTAGTAATGATAATGATGTAGAGATTGAACCTACTGTTGATCTTGATAACCCACAATCAAAGAATCAACATTATGATAAGAGAGACTTTATTGCTAGGAAGCACGATAAAGAAAGAGAACCATGGGTTCAGAAACCCATGCTCTTTCCTCCTAAACCATCCAAGAAAAAGGATGATGAGGATTTTGAGCGGTTTGCTGAAATGATTAGACCTATCTTTTTGCGTATGCGTTTGACTGATATGCTTAAAATGAATCCTTATGCTAAGTATATGAAGGATATTGTTACTAATAAGAGAAAGATCCCGGAAGATGAAATTTCCACCATGGTTGCTAATTATAATTTTAAGGGTGGAATACCAAAGAAACTTGGAGATCCAGGAGCACCAACTATACCATGCTCCGTTAAAATGAACTATGTTAAAACTGCTTTATGTGATCTTGGAGCCGGTGTTAGTGTTATGCCTCTCTCTTTATATCGTAGACTTGATTTGAATAAGTTGACACCTACTGAAATATCTTTGCAAATGGCTGATAAATCAACTGCTATACCTATCGGTATTTGTGAGGATGTGCTTGTTGTGGTTGCAAACTTTACTATTTTAACAGACTTTGTTATTCTTGATATTCCCGAGGAGGATAGTATGTCCATTATTCTTGGAAGACCCTTCTTGAATACTGCAGGGGCTGTTATTGATTGCAACAAAGGCAATGTCACTTTTCATGTTAATGGTAATGAGCATACGGTACACTTTCTGAGGAAACAACCTCAAGTCCACAGTATCAATTCTATTGGAAAATTTTCAACTATTACTATTGGAGGTTTTGAATTTCCTCTTCCTACTGTCAAGAAGAAATATGATATTCTTATTGTTGGGGACATGCATATCCCCATTGAGGTAACCTAGTGTTATTCGAAAATTCTCTGGTTTCATGTTATTCGAAAAGAGTTTGTTAACAAGACCTGATCAACCTTGTTAGTGGATTCCTTTTGATGAGCATGAGATGGATGAATTTAGAAAACACAACTCTCTGTACCCTCTTTTTACTTTATGTTATTTATATTAAATAAAGCAAAACTAGTATTTTATGTCTGTTTTCTGAATTATCCATGCAATAAAAAATATCCCAAAAATAAAAGTTCTCCGAATGCCCTGAAAATTTAATATGTTTTTTAGAATATTTGAGCATATCTGGCACTGAGAACACATCAGGGGGAGCCAGCACCTGGCCACGAGGGTCCAGGGCGCGCCCTACCCCCTAGGCGTGCCCCCTGCCTCGTGGGCCCCTGGTGTCCCTCCTCCACTTATTCCAGCCACCACACACTCCTTCCTCCCAAAAAATCACCAACCAGCTCAAGCACGAGTTCTAGCTCATCTTACTGCCATTTTCGATCTCCTAGCTCAAAGCTCCATTCACAAAACTGCTTTGGGGGATTGTTCTTTGGTATGTGACTCCTCCAATGGTCCAATTAGTTTTTGTTCTAGTTCTTTATTTATTGCAAATTTTTGCTGCTTAGGTGACCCTGTTCTTGAGCTTGCATGTCAAATTTATGTGGTCAAAAGTAGTTTTAATGCATGATATACCCTCTAGGCACTTGTAGGAGTAGTTGCTATCAATTTTGTTGAGTTTGGTTCACTTTTATTTTGAGTTTCTAAAACTTTCAGAAATTTTTAGAAAATGATGAAGAGATTTTTGAGGGGCTCATCGAGCCAAAGCTCGAAGGATAAACAAAGCGATGAGAACAAGAAGCCCAAGTATAATCTCCCTTGTACTGCGGAGGTTCGGCCGTGTGAATGGCCTTATGATGATTTCTTGAGAGAAGCCGGGATTTATGAAGATTTTTATTATTTGGCTGAGAATGCAGGCCTCGCCGCCTTCCTCCATGACCAGCGTGAACAGTATCTCTTACTCACCAATATTTTTGTGCAAAATTTTCATTTCCATGCTAGAACCTCACCACCCTCAGTGAAATTTTATTTATATGATGAGTATAAGGAAATGTCACTTCGTGATTTTTGTCGGGTTTGTTTGATATCTTTTGAGGGCAACATAGAGGAACCACATTGTGATGATGTGGAGGGATTTATTTATATGATCGCTGTAGGGGAAACGAGGGAAGTTTCCGATGCGAGAATCACTAGCATACATTTTCCTGTTGTACGTTACTTTTCAATATTTGCTAGTAGATGTTTAATTGGTCACGGGAACTGTGGGAACCTTAGTGCTCCTGATATTGTTATTTTCCGCCATGCCTTGTTTCAAGATGCTACTTTCAGTTTAGGCTCTATTGTTGCTAAACAGTTAAATCTGAACCGTACTAAGGGCCCCGTCATTGGAGGCATCTTTGCCTCGCGCCTTGCTGCACACTTTAACATACCTATCAGGCATTATGAGAAAGAGGAAAAGTTGTTGCCTAGTATTTTTCTAGATTATAAGAGCATGGTAGCACATGATTTCATTGTTAAGAATAAGAAGAAGATGCTTAACTATAGACTGATTTTTGGTAAGAATAACTTTGAGACTACCTTGCCTGCTCCCTCTTTGTTTAACATATTTTCAGGCAAGTACCTTGTTTTGCCGGAGGACGTTTATGCATACTGGAGCGTGACACCAGCTCCAGAGCCTGAGCCGGAACCACCCCTGGACCCTTATCGACAGTCAGTTTATCAATGGGATCCGGAGGAGATTGCCAACCAGTGGCACCCAGAGGACACTCCTCCTTACACAACCACTTTGATCCATGGGCATAGACCAACTTAGGCCAAAAGCCTAAGCTTGGGGGAGTACGTATCTCTCACTGACATTACATTCATGTTCACACACTCATATCAATTGTCGGTGCTCATACTTTTTCATTGTATCGTCCATGATAGTTTAATTTCTTTTTAAACTTTCTTCTTGTGTGTTTGATAAACCTTAAGAAAAACCAAAAATAATAATTTAGTTTTAGCTTTTAGCTAGTTTAATTTCCATGCCTGTAGTAGTAGTAATTAAAAAGAAAACCCCAAAAGATTTCTCGTTCCTCTTTTGCTTGTTGGGAGCTTTCCTGTGTAAATAGTTTTGTTTCTTTCTTGTTCTTTGGGGGTCGAGAGGAGAAGACCATGATGAAAATGTTAAATGGCTCTCATATGCATTATTGTTGATCTAACAAAGAGCCCATATTACCTTGTCTTCTCCCTTGAATTGAATGCTTGCAGATTCCAGCTTAGTCCAATGCACGTGCACTATTATTATTATCCACACTATTCGGTCGTGCAAGTGAAAGGCAATAATGACGATATATGATGAACCGATTGAGATGAGAAAAGCTGGTATGAACTCGACCTCTCTTGTTTTAGTAAATATGATTAGTCCATCGTTCCCGATTCAGCCTATTATGAAAGAAACATGTTTCCAATGACAATTAGAGATTGAAGTTGCTTATGCCATGCTTAATTAGCTAGGAGTTTATAATGGTTTACCTTGTGTGCCAACATGCTATTAAAATGGTTATGATGTGGTATGGTGGGGTGGTATCCTCCTTTGAACGATTCGAGTGGCTTGACTTGGCACATGTTCATGCATGTAGTTGAAACAAAATCAACATAGCGTCTACGATATTTATGTTCATGGTGCATTATATCCTACTCATGCTTTGCATTCGGTGTTGATTAATTTTAATGCATGTTCATGACTGTTGTCGCTCTCTAGCTGGTCGCTTCCCAGTCTCTTTCTAGCCTTCACTTGTACTAAGCAGGAATACTGCTTGTGCATCCAATTCAATAAACCCCAAAGTTGTTCCATATGAGTCCACCATACCTACCTATATACGGTATCTACCTGCCGTTCCAAGTAAATTTGTATGTGCCAAACTCTAAACCTTCAAATAAACATTCTATTTTGTATGCTCGAATAGCTCATGTATCAACTAGGGATGTCCGTATCTTCCATGCTAGGCGGGTTATTCTCAAGAGGAGTGGACTCCGCTCCTCACTCACGAGAAAATGGCTGGTCACCGGGATGCCCAGTCCCATGCTCAAATCAAATCAAAATAATTGCAAACAAAACTCCCCCAGGATTGTTGTTAGTTGGAGGCACCCGTTGTTTCAGGCAAGCCATGGATTGATGCTTGTTGGTGGTGGGGAGTATAAACTTTACCATTCTGCTTGGGAACCGCCTATAATGTGTGTAGCATGGAAGATATCGAGATCTCTCGGTTGTTATGTTGACAATGAAAGTATACCGCTCAAAATATTATTCATATATATTTCAAAACCGAGCTCTGGCACCTCTACAAATCCCTGCTTCCCTCTGCGAAGGGCCTATCCATTTACTTTTATGTTGAGTCATCATCCTCTTATTAAAAAGCGCCAGTTGGAGAGCACAACTATCATTTGCATCCATTACTATTAGTTTACATTGAGTATGACTTGACTGGATCTCTTTTACCATGAATTACAATGTTTAGTCAGTCCTTGATCTTTGAAGGTGCTCTGCATTTATGTTTTGCGGTCTCAGAAAGGGCTAGCGAGATACCATCTTGTTATATCATATCATGATTGTTTTGAGAAACTGTTGTCATCCGAGATTTATTATTATTGCTCGCTAGTTGATTATGCCATTGATATGAGTAAACATGAGACCTAAATGTTATTGTGAATATGGTTAGTTCATAATCTTTGCTGAAAACTTGAATGCTAGCTTTACATATTTACAAGATCAAGAGCAAACAGAGTTTGTAGAAGTTTTTCTTTATCACTTTCAATTTATCGACTGAATTGCTTGAGGACAAGCAAAGGTTTAAGCTTGTGGGAGTTGATACGTCTCCGTCGTATCTACTTTTCCAAACACTTTTGCCCTTGTTTTGGACTCTAACTTGCATGATTTGAATGGAACCAACCCGGACTGACGCTGTTTTCAGCAGAATTTCCATGGTGTTATTTTTGTGTAGAAACAAAAGTTCTCGGAATGACCTGAAAATCAACGGAGATTATTTTTGGAATATATTAAAAATACTAGAAGAAGAATCCATGTTAGGGGGGCCACACCCTATCCACGAGGGTGGGGGCGCGTGTAACACCCTCGATGCGACTATAGCTCCCACGTGTCGAGGCATGACTTAGAGACATAATCGCATTGAAGGCATATGTCTCAAGTTAGGCAATCTTCACAACATCCCATGTAATATAATAATGAAAAGGGAGATAACATAGTTGGCTTACACTCGCCACGTCAATCAAGTACATAAATAACATTACAACAACCAACACTCATGGCCCGACTACGGCGCCAAAATAAAAGAGAACCCAACATGCGACACGGTCCCAATCACCCCCAACTGGGCACCACTACTGATCATTGGGAAAGGAAACATAGTAACGTTGAGAGTCTTCGTCGAACTCCCACTTGAGCTCATACGCGTCTCCTGGAGCGGAATCATCAGGCCCTGCATCTGGAGTAATAGTAATCTGTGAGCCACAGGGACTTAGCAATCTCGCACCCTCGTGATCAAGACTATTTAAGCTTATAGGTAAGGCAAGGTAAAATATGAGTGGAGCTGCAGCAAGCGACTAGCAAATATGGTGGCTAACTTATACGCTAAAGAGAGCGAGAAGAGGAGGCAAAGCGCGAGCGAGGAACTAGAGAACAACCTGCGCAAACATCACTCCAACACCGTGTCCACTTCCCGGACTCCGCCGAGAAGAGGCCATCACGGTAACACACTCGGTTGATTCTTTTTAATTAATTAAGGTTCAAGTTATCTACAACCAGACATTAACAAATTCCCATCTGCCCATAACCGCGGGCACGGCTTTCGAAAGTTCAAATCCCTGCAGGGGAGTCCCAACTTAGCCCATGACAAGCTCTCACGGTCAACGAAGGAATAAACCTCCTCCCAAGACGTTCCGATCAGACTCGGTATCTCGGTAATTCAAGACACTTCGACAGGTTAAAACAAGACCAGCAACACCGCCCGAATGTGCCGACAAATCCTGATAGGAGCTGCACATATCTCGTTCTCAGGGCACACTCAGATAGGTCAAGATACGAGTAAAACCAACCCTCGAGTTTCCCCGAGGTAGCCCCGCAGGCTGCCCGGTTCGGACCAACACTCAGAGGGAGCACTAGCCCGGGGGGGTTAAAATAAGATGACCCTTGGGCTCCGGAAACCCAAGGGAAAAGAGGCTAGGTGGCGAATGGTAAAACCAAGGTTGGGCATTGCTGGAAAAGCTTTAATCAAGGCAAACTATCAAGGGGTTCCCATTATAACCCAACCGCGTAAGGAACGCAAAATCTGGGAACATAACACCGATATGATGGAAACTAGGGCAGCAAGAGTGGAACAAAACACTAGGCGAGAGGCCGAGCCTTCCACCCTTTACCAAGTGTATAGATGCATTAAGATAACAAGATAATATAATGATATCCCAACAAGTAAATAAATGTTCCAATGAGGAACGGCCTCCAATCTTCACCTGCAACTAGCAACGCTATAAGAGGGCTTGAGCAAAGCGGTAACATAGCCAATCAACGGTTTGCTAGGACAATGGTGGGTTAGAGGTTTGACATGGCAATTTGGGAGGCTTGCAAGCAAGTGGTAGGCATCGTAGCAACGGCATAGCAAAAGAGCGAGCAAACTAGCATAGCAAAGATAGTAGTGATTTGGAGGGTATGATCATCTTGCCTGCACAGTTGTCAGAGTTGACTGGATCCTCGAAAGCAAACTCAACGGGCTCCTCGTTAGCGAACTCGTCTCCCGGCTCTACCCAAACAAGACAAACAAGCAACAAGGATACAATCAACCACGTGCAAACTCAAACAACACAATGCAAAGATGATATGCTATGCGGGATGCGATGCGGGATGCAAAATGCAAGATATGACAGGAAATACATGAACCTGGCCTCAACTTGGAATTCCAAGTGTGCCACTGGAAAGATGAGATGAAATCGCTTGAAAACGATATAAAGAACGCCGGAATCGGAGTTGCGGTTTGGAAATGGCAAGCGATTCAAAAATGACACCGGTCTGCGATTTACAGCAAGTAGTCATCTAAATGCAACGAAATGAACATGCTACAGCACCCAAACATGACAACAAAATACATGGCAGAGGTGCACATAAGATGATTAACAAAAGTCTAGCACTGAGCTACGGCCAATTCATCCATTAACAGGTTTAAACAAGCATGGCAAAAATGCATATGGCAAACAGATCTCAGACTTAGTGAAATTAACACTTGTCTAGAATTTCAGATCAGGTAGCCCTCTTCGGAGCAACAAAACTACATGCTAAAGGACCTGAACATGGCAAAGTAAAGCATGGCATGGAGCTACTCAAAGAGCTTAGCAAAAGTCCCTTAGTGACCTTGAGCCGAAAGGGATCAGAAAATACAATTTCAAGCATGTGAACATAGCAAAAACATAATCAGTTTTCAGACTTAGTGAAAACTGGCACATGCTGAAATATAACTCAAGTAGGCATGTTTACGAGCTTGATGCACTCACTACGGTGCAAGTCATGGCAAGACAAGCATACAACCATCAAGAAGGCATAAAATGCAAGCTAGACATGGCAAGAACAATAACATAGCATGCACGGATCAACTACAACAACACCGGCAAAATTGCAAACAAGTTGACAATCTGCCCAGATTCACAAAGTAGCAAAAGTAGAGCTCGATTGACTCAAGCTAGGGTGCTCCATAATTTCAAACAAAGACATGGATTGATAGAGCACTACAAGATTAACAAAACATCCTTAATTATCATCCTTAAAAGAGGCACGGATCACTAGGAAACAACATGAACATATGGCATCATGAGATAAACAGCTCCAGGACTTAGTGAAATCACTAAGTCCCTGAAAACAGAATTAGCAAGTGCAGCACTTTGCAAGCTTGCACAAGTCACCACACACATCACAAAAATACATGGGTTGCACCTACGGAAAGATGACAAAACCCTTAACAAAACACATGTAGAGCATGAGGGCATATCATGCACACATTAATCATGGCAAAAATGATAAAAGTGCTAAACGGAGTAACAGATCTGACAATTAACTCAAGTAGCCCTCTTCTAACAGCATTTCGGGCATCAAGATGAGCTCAAATTAAAATGATGCAATGGAATGAAATGATGTACTCTCTGAGATGAACATTTTGATATGCTATATGCATGAATCAAATCTACGAATGCAAAGTTACGGAGCTACGAACATGAGCACTTGGACTGAGAATTTTGGGACTTAGGAAAAATTCAACCTCCGGATCTAGGGTTTCCAGATCTGCACGCTTCCCGAGGCGGTGGCGCGAGCACTGTAGCAGCCGGGGTTCGGTTCGCCGGCGGGAGAGAAGAAGAGGCGAGGACGGGGGCGAGGGTGGCCGGCGGCGGTGGAGCTTGCCGGCGTCGAGGAGGCAGCGGCTCCGGGCGGCGGACACGGCGCGGCAGCGACGGGGACCCGCGGTGGCTGCGGCGGCCGGAGAAGGAGGCAGCGGGCGGCGGCTCACGGGCGATGGCGGCGGCTCACGGCAGCGGCGGGGCAGCGGTGATGCGGTAGCGGCGGGGCGGCGGCGCGCGCCGGCCTGGCGGGCCGAGCGCGAGGAGGCGGGGCGCGGTGGCGATGCGGGCCGGGGGGGCCCGCTACGGGCCTCGGCGGGCCGGGCGGCGGGGAGGCGCGGCGATGCGTCCCGCGGCCACGTGGCGGCGCGCGATAGGGCCCGGGCGATGGCGGCGGTTTTGTCCAGCCCGGACGGACAATGTCCGGCGCGGCGCGATGGATTTCTAGGGTTTTCGGGGGAGAAGAAGATCCGGATTCTGAGGGTTCTTTAAATAGGCATAGAGGGAGCTAGGAGAGTCCAAATGAGGTGCGGTTTTTGGCCACGCGATCGTGATCGAACGCTCTAGAACATGGAGCAGAGTTAGGTGGGTTTTGGGCCAACTTGGAGGGGTGTTGGGCTGCAACACACACGAGGCCTTTTCGATCCCTCGGTTAACCGTTGGAGTATCAAACGAAGTCCAAATGGTATGAAACTTGACAGGCGGTCTACCGGTAGTAAACCAAGGCCGCTTGGCAAGTCTCGGTCCAATCCGGAAATGTTTAATCCCCACACACGACAGAAAGCTAGAAATGACCACCGGAGGAGAACGAAGCGCCGGAATGCAAAACGGACAACGGGGAAAATGCTCAAATGCATGAGACGAACACGTATGCAAATGCAATGCACATGATGACATGATATGAGATGCATGACAATGACAACAAACACGGAGACAAAAACCCGAACCTGAGGAAATAAAATAACCTAACGCCGGAAACGGCAAGAGTTGGAGTACAAATAGGGAAAGTTACATTCGGGGTGTCACAGCGCGCCCCCTGCCTCGTGGGCCCCCTAATGCTCCATCGACCTCAACTCCAACTCCATATATTCGTGTTCGGGGAGAAAAAAAATCAGAGAGAAGGATTCATCACATTTTACGATACGGAGCCGCCGCCAAGCCCTAAACTCTCTTGGGAGGGCTGATCTAGAGTCCGTTCGGGGCTCCGGAGAGGGGAATCCATTGCCATCGTCATCATCAACCTTCCTCCATCACCAATTTCATTATGCTCACCGCCGTGCGTGAGTAATTCCATCATAGGCTTGCTGGACGGTGATGGGTTGGATGAGATTTATCATGTAATTGAGTTAGTTTTGATAGGGTTTGATCCCTAGTATCCACTATGTTCTGAGATTGATGTTGCTATGACTTTGCTAGGCTTAATGCTTGTCACTAGGGCCCGAGTGCCATGATTTCAGATCTGAACCTATTATGTTTTCATGAATATATGCAAGTTCTTGATCCTATCTTGCAAGTCTATAGTCACCTATTATGTGTTATGATCCATTAACCCCGAAGTGACAATAATCGGGACCATTACCGGTGATGACCGTAGTTTGAGGAGTTCATGTATTCACTATGTGTTAATGCTTTGGTCCAGTACTCTATTAAAAGGAGGCCCTAATATCCCTTAGTTTCCAATAGGACCCCGCTGCCACGGGAGGGTAGGACAAAAGATGTCATGCAAGTTCTTTTCCATAAGCACGTATGTGACGCCCGGAAAATTAAGCTAGAGTAATTCCCTGCTAATGATGCCATGTCACCACGGATACTGTTGTTAACCTCACGTTAGTTCAAAACGGATTCAAAATTCAATTCAAAATACGACAAACAACAAAAGTTTTCGAACATCAAAACTAAATTGTTCGGGTTGTGTCAAATAATGCATAGGTAATTATGATGGAGAAACCACATTTTTATAAAATGTTTAAATGCTCTAAATTAACCAAAATAACTTCTAGAACAATTAATTAAATACCTTTTCAAGTTATAAGATTACAAACTATTTTTTAATGCCTAACTAGTATTGGCAATGGTATAACTAGTAACACTACATTAGGTGTTGTTTTATAGTGAACAAAACTAAAATGAATAGTAAATAAAATAGAAAAACTGTTTAACCGGAAAATAAAACAATAATAATAGAAAGGAAATGATAGAGGCCCCATTGTTGCACCGGGCTCTAAGCAGCCACAGTGCATCTGGCCCAACCCACGCATGCCTTTCCCCTATCTCACGTACAGGGGAGGCAGGGGCCATGGCGTGGCGCACATCCAGGCGCCATGGCCGTGGATGCCCTCCACGTTCCCCCTGGCCCTATATGGATGCCCCCCAGAAACCCTAGCTCGCCCTCATCCTTTCCCCTCTCTTTCCCCCATCGCCCCCTCCTCTACTTTGCGAATCTGAGTACGAACAACTCGCGTTGACCGCTGCCTCAGCATCGTTTCCATGGCCACCGTCGTCGCCATCGCTCGGGATTACGTCCAAGAGGTTCGCCTCATTCGACCTTGTCCGTTCCAGGCAGCGGAGCAAGCCGGGCCGCCTCGTACGCTCGCTATCATCGTCTTCTTCGTCGCGTATGTCTTCGTCATCCGCCGTCGATTACCACCATTCCGGTCAACCCCGACTCTCCCCGACCTCACCATCGGCATCGCAGTGAGCTGCTCCTCCCTATCCCCCTCTCCCCGCTGTCGATCTGTCGTCGTAGACCCGTACCCGCCCTATGCATCGGCCGCCATAGATGGGAGCTCGGCTCCCTCACCGCGCCCCCGGCCATGTCACTGCGCGCGCGCCACGCCCTGTCCTCTCTGCCGTGCGCCCACACCGCCCGCGCTCCAGTCGCGTCCGCCTCCGGCCGCCGCCTCCCGGCGCCAGCCGCGTGCTGCTCCTAGCTGCCACTGCTTGCGTTGCTGCGCTAGCTGCTGCCCGCACTTGCTGCTTGCTACTGCTGCTCTGTACTGCTAACGCTGTTGGCTGCTCGTTGGGCGGCTGCTGCCCGCACTGCTTTCGCTACGAGCGCCGCCGCCGCTGATCCTACTTGCTGCCGCTGCTTGCTAATGCTTTGCTGCAGCCGCCAAGCTGCTTTGCTGATGCTTTGCCATGGCCGTGCATGTGTGCACAGCCGGCTGTGTCTCTGGCTGGCTTATTTAGTTAGGGATAGGATAGTTCTAGGATTAGACTAGTGCACTAAATTGTTTAAATGTGCAGATGACATGTTGGCCTCATTTGATAATGATAGTTTTTAACTATATGTTTAGGTATAGCATATGCCATGTGGGACACACCTTCTCCCTTTGACCAGTCAATCTGACCTGGTCAACTCGAATTATTATTGATTTCAAAAATTCATTAAAACTTTGATAATTCATTGGAAAATAACTGTCGCTCGGATGAAAAAGTTTTATATATGAACGTTGCTCAGAATGACCGGATACGCAGCCCGTTCTTCCGCCACACATCCCTAGCATAGCAAACACACAACTTTTCCCCTCCGGTTCACCTGTCCGAAAACGCGAAACTCCGGAAATACTTTCCTGGATGTTTTCCCCCTGCCCCCGTATCACCTAGCACTGTGTTAGGGCATACCTAGCACCACATTTGCCATGTTATACTTTGTGATGCTTTGATTGCTCTGTTATTTATTGTGTTCCCCCTCCGTTACTTCTCTTCGGTAGACCCCGAGACTGCCGGCGGCCTCTGGTACGACTACGGTGTTAACGACCCCTCCTTCTTGCCAGAGCAACCAGGGAAGCCCCCCCTTGATCACCAGATATCGCCTATTCCTTCTCTATACTTCTTGCATTAGAGTAGTGTAGCATGTTACTACTTTCGGTTAATCCTATTCTGATGCATAGCCTGTCATTGTTGCTACAGTTTTTACCCTTACCTGCTATCCTACTGTTTAGTATAGGATGTTAGTGTTCCATCAGTGGTCCTACACTCTTGTCCGTATGCCATGCTATACTACTGGGCCGTGATCACTCGGGAGGTGATCACGGGCATATGCTATATACTTTATACTGTTACATTACTTATGATGTTGTTCGGAGATGGGGGCTGAAGGGGCAGGTGGCTCCATCCCGGTAGAGGTGGGCCTGTGTTCCCGATGGCCCCCGACTGTTACTTTGTGGCGGAGTGACAAGGCAGGTTGAGACCGCCTAGGAGAGAGGTGGGCCTGGCCCTGGTCGGCGTTCATGGTTACTTCATAATAACACGCTTAACGAGTTCTTGGTATTTGATCTGAGTCTGGCCATTTGGTCTATACGCACTAACCAACTACGTGGGAAAGATATGGGCACTCGACGTCGTGGTATCAGCCGAAGCCTTCGTGATGTCAGCGACTGAGCGGCGCGCGCTAGATTGGACCGCATAACGTGACTTCCTTTGTAATGGAGGTTGCTAGGTCTGCTTCCGGCCGCCCTCACAACATGCAGGTGTGCAATGGGCGATGGGCCCAGACCCCTACGCCATAGGATTTAGACCGGCGTGCTGACCTCTCTGTTGTGCCTAGGTAGGGCTGCGACGTGTTGATCTTCCAAGGCCGGGCATGACCCAGGAAAGTGTGTCTGGCCAAATGGGATCGAGCGTGTTGGGTTATGTGGTGCACCCCTGCAGGGAAGTTTATCTATTCGAATAGCCATGTCCCTCGGTAAAAGGATGACCCGGAGTTGTACCTTGACCTTATGACAACTAGAACTGGATACTTAATAAAACACACCCTTCCAAGTGCCAGATATAACCCGGTGATCGCTCTATAACAGGGCGGCGAGGAGGGGATTGCCGGGTAGGTTTATGCTATGCGATGCTACTTGGTGAACTTACCTTCTACTCTCTTCTACATGCTGCAAGATGGAGGTGGCCAGAAGCGTAGTCTTCGATAGGACTAGCTATCCCCCTCTTATTCCGGCATTCTGCAGTTCAGTCCACATATGGTACCCTTATTCCATTTGATACCAATGCATACATATGTAGTGTAGCTCCTTGCTTGCGAGTACTTTGGATGAGTACTCACGGTTGCTTTGCTCCCTGTTTCCCCCCTTTCTATACCCGATTGCTGCGACCAGACGATGGAGTCCAGGAGCCAGACACCACCGTCGACGACGACTCCTACTACACTGGCGGTGCCTACTACTATGGGCAGCCCGCTGACGACGATCAGGAGTAGTTTAGTAGGATCCCAGGTAGGAGGCCAACGCCTCTTTCGATCTGTATCCTAGTTTGTGCTAGCCTTCTTAAGGCAAACTTGCTTAACTTATGTCTGTACTCAGATATTGTTGCTTCCGTTGATTCGTCTATGATCGAGCTCTCGTATTCGAGCCCTCGAGGCCCCTGGCTTGTAATATGATGCTTGTATGACTTATTTTATTTGTAGAGTTGTGTTGTGGTATCTTCTCGTGAGTCCCTGATCTTGATCGCACACGTTTGCGTGTATGATTAGTGTACGGTCAAATCGGGGGCGTCCCAACGTATGACTATATTCGGAATACATGCCTACATTACATTGATGAACTGGAGCTAGTTCTATGTCACCCTATGATGTAATTGTTGCATGATCGATCGCATCCGACATAATTCTCCATCACTGATCCAATGCTTACGAGATTTTCATATATTGTTCTTCGCTTATTTACTTTTCCGTTGCTACTGTTGCAATCACTATAAAACCAAAATTGTTATCGTTACTTTTGCCACTGTTACCACTATTATCATATTACTTTGCTACTAAACACTTTGCTGCATATATTAAGTTTCCAGGTGTGGTTGAATTGACAACTCGGCTGCTAATACTTGAGAATATTCTTTGGCTCCCCTTGTGTCGAATCAATAAATTTGGGTTGAATACTGTACCCTCGAAAACTGTTGCGATCCCCTATACTTGTGAGTTATCAGACGTCAAGCAACCAACGAGGCGGCCACGAGGCAGGGGGCACGCCTACCCCTGGGCGCGCCCTCCCCCCTCATGGGCCCCTCGTGGCTCCACCGACCTACTTCTTCATTCGATATATATTCATATACCCCAAAAACATCCAGGAGCACCACAAAACCCTATTTCCACCGCCGCAACCTTCTGTACCCAAGAGATCCCATCTTGGGGCCTTTACCGGAGCTCCGTCGGAGGGGGCATCGATCACGGAGGGCCTCTACATCAACTCCATGGCCCCTCCGATGATGTGTGAGTAGTTTACTTCAGACCTTCGGGTCCATAGTTATTAGCTAGATGGCTTCTTCTCTCTCTTTGGATCTCAATACAAAGTTCCTTCTTGGAGATATATTCGATGTAACTCTTTTTGTGGTGTGTTTGTCGAGATCCGATGAATTGTGGGTTTATGATCAAGTTTTATCTATGAACAATATTTGATTCTTCTCTGAAATATTTTATGTATGATTGGTTATCTTTGCAAGTCTCTTCGAATTATTAGTTTGGCTTGGCCTACTAGATTGATCTTTCTTGCAATAGTAGAAGTGCTTAGCTTTGGGTTCAATCTTGCGGTGCTCGATCCCAGTGACAGAAAGGGAAACGACACGTATTGTATTGTTGCCATCGAGGATAAAAAGATGGGGTTTATATCATATTGCTTCAGTTTATCCCTCTACATCATGTCATCTTACCTAATGCGTTATTCTGTTCTTATGAACTTAATACTCTAGATGCATGCTCGATAGCGGTCGATGTCTGGAGTAATAGTAGTAGATGCAGGCATGAGTCGGTCTACTTTTCACGGACGTGATGCCTATATACATGATCATGCCTAGATATTCTCATAATTATTCGCTTTTCTATCAATTGCTCGACAGTAATTTGTTCACCCACCGTAATACTTATGCTATCTTGAGAGAAGCCACTAGTGAAACCTATGGCCCCCTGGTCTAGTATCCATTATATTAATCTGCCGTTATCAAGTTATTTCTTGCACCGTTTATTTTGCAATCTTTACTTTTAATCTTTATCATAAAAATACCAAAAATATTATCTTATCATCTCTATCAGATCTCACTCTTGTAAGTGACCGTGAAGGGATTGACAACCCCTTTATCGCGTTGGTTGTGAGGTTCTTATTTGTTTGTGTAGGTACGAGGGACTTGCGTGTGGCCTCCTACTGGATTGATACCTTGGTTCTCAAAAACCGAGGGAAATACTTACGCTACTTTGCTGCATCACCCTTTCCTCTTCAAGGGAAAACCAACGCAGTGCTCAAGAGGTATCATCAAGTGACCTGGATTATCAACCCGAGGCGGGTGATCTTCACGACTCCACACAATGGGCTGCTCAGACCAGCTTAAGTAACGGGGAACTACCGGCTCAACGGCGTTCACAACTCTTTTATGGAGCTTCTGATCCCGCTTGCATAAACTTGTGGTGAAGACGTGGTACTGCCCACTATTCAACTGCTTTGGGTTACTCTGATACCTAGATTGATGTTGCTAATTCCCCTGACCGGACTGTTGATGATAACCATTATGATTGCCTTGATTGCTTGGGTGACCCTGGAAACCGGAATTAGAACCGCCACCACCATAACCCGGACCATGAGAGCCGGAACCTGAGCCGTCGCCCGGCCCATGATTGTTCTGGAAAAAAATTTGAATTTTTGAACTCCTTCATAATTCGGAAATCTTTCCAGAGGTGACTGGACGGTCTTTCCCGCTTACCATGCTTTGGGCAAGGCTCATTCATCATCTGCACAAGATTGACAGTGCCCTCTCCTCGTCGCGGAGGTGGCTTTCCCTTACAACGCTGACCATTATCCTGTGTGTTGGTGTTCACCACAAAATTTGAATTACCATCTGCTTTGCGCTTTCCATTGCCCCCCTGACTCGCCGGGTTATGATGTTGACCCTTGGTATTGCCGCTCTTCTTTCCCTTTCCCGTCTTTTCATCATCATACTCGAGGTCCTTGGTACTATCAGAGTCGGCCTATTTAATCAGAGCTGCCATCAGTTCCCCCATGTCATTGCATTGGCGCTTGAGTCACCCTAGCTTCTGTTTAAGAGGAAAAAACGGCAATTTTTCTCCAACATTAGGACCGTTGAGTCGGCACTAATGTTATCCGACGAGTGCAAGATGGCTTTGACCCGGTGCACCCAATGAGTCGTTGACTCGCCCTCTTCTTGAGCACAGGCATCCAAATCCACAATTGACATGGGTTGTTTGCACATATCTTCAAAATTCTGGATGAACTAGGCTTTTAACTCGGCCCACGACCCAATGGAATTGGCAGGCAGTCCCTTTAACCAAGTACGGGCCGTCCCCTCCAGCATCATGGTGAAGTATTTGGCACATGCAGCATCGCTAACTTCCAGCAGCTCCATGGCCATCTCATAACTCTCAATCCACGCCTGAGGGGATAAGTCGGCTATGTAGTTGGGTACCTTACAAGGTCCTTTGAAATCCTTGGGTAGACGCTCATTACGCAGAGCTGACACTAAACATGGTACACCCATGCTTCTAGTGGTCGTGCCTGCCTCCACCGTAGTTGTCGGATAAACCGGAGATGGTTGATGAGCCGCATACTGAGCCACTCTCTCAGCCTCCCGACGTGCTCTATCCTGACCCATCAGGGCTTGAGTATTATGGGGTGGGTCATGTCCATGGGGCGGGTTACGACGCTACTCATTGCTTGACACCACCGGGGAGTCCATGTGTCTGCTATAACTCCGGCTTGGGCGTGGGGTTGAATGGATCCTCTCATGACTGTAAGAATAAGCCTCCTGCTGCACCAATGTTGTCTGAAGAAGCTCTCTGGACCTCCGAGTTTTAAGCACAGCTGGAGATTCGCCTTCAACTGGGAGAGCTGCCAATCGCGACGCCGCAACGATCATGTTATCCAAAGGGTTAGAATAATGACCCGGTGGTGTCAGCACATGTTGTGTTACATTATTCTGACGAGGTGGGTCCGTCATGTGCGGTTGAGCCGGCGCTCCAGTCCCAGGCGTGGCTACTGCCCAGTTTACCCCTGGCGGGTCACTGGTCCCCACACCAGGTGTGTTGAAGAGGTTCCTCGCTTCGTAAACCGGAGGCAGAAGACTCCGGTGCCTTCTCCTCAGGACTTCGTTCGAAGCATTCTGATCCAACGAGAGCCGGAAGGAAGCGACCTGGATCCATTGTGCCTGAGCCTTAGCATGCTCCGCAGTCATCCTTGCATTCTCGGTTGCCAGATCTTCCTTAGCTTGAGCTATCTCATCTCTCAGTTTTGCAACCTCCACGTTATGCTGAACTTGATTTGCCAGATTAACCTCTGCTATCAACAATGTTGTCAAGGTGTCCAATAAGTCGGACAAGACCTGAGCTGGCGGGCGCGCAGGGCCTCCTACCCCGGCCGCCATCGCCGCTGCTGACCCAGAAATCATTGCCGCTGCACTCGAAGAATTCTGCACCGGTTGTGTACCGGCCATGAAAATCGCAACCCGATTCGGTGGCTCATAGGGGTCCAGAATACTATCTCCATTGGAACAGCCCCCGAGCCTGCCATCCTGCAGTTGATATAGTGAAGTAGTCTCGCATGTGGTCGCCTCACCATCATAATAGATGGTCGTCTCACCGCCAGACACGGATCCTTCCTCAAATTCCGCCCAGTGGATGAATCCAACGAAGGCGTGCTTCACGGCGGGTTGAAACCGGGCGGGTCACGGACGCTGAGCCATCTCGATGATGTCAGTGCAGATGTCCGGCTCAGTGCCCGGTTCGCCGATCTTGCCGATGAAGACGTGGATTCCGCCAAAGGCACTACTACAAAAACAGCTATAGCCAATATGGACACTAATGGTGCACTGTACATGTGGTGCGCCATTACTAAATACTAATGGCGCACCATGTGTTGGTGTGCCATTAGTGTGCAAATACTAATGGCGCACCACATCCATGGTGCGCCATTAGTAATTTTTTTACTTTTTTCAAAACTACTAATGGTGCACCGTGGGATGGTGCGCCATTACTAGTTCAACTAGTAATGGCACACCACTCCCACGGTGCGCCATTAGTAATTATGGTGCGCCATTAGTAGTTGAACTAGTAATGGCGCACCATCCCACGGTGCGCCATTAGTAATTTGGCCCAAACATTCCCCCGAATGCACCCCCCCTTGTGGACCGCCTTTTCAGTTTCAAAAAAAAAGAAAATGATAGAAATGTCAAAAAATAAAAGAAAATAAGATTCCCATGTGATATGTGGTCTAGTTGTTAGCAAAATTTACAAACATGAATTTTCGACTTTTTTGCAAAATCTCTCGAGAATTTGTAAAAATGGGCATAACTTTTGCATACGAACTCGGATGAAAAAGTTTTTTATATGAAAAATCATCTACTCGAAAAGTTACATCCGAATTTAACCGGGGGAACCCCGTTAAACATTTTCAAAATCCTCAAAAACCTAACAGAAAAAAAGATATGGGGCTTTTAAGATCTGGAGAGGCAAAAAAATTCAAAAAAATTCAAACTTACTAATGGCGCACCTGCCCATGGTGCGCCATTACTATCTTCCCGCCTTCAAAATTCAAAATAAATCAAAAAATAAAAAAAGTTACTAATGGCGCACCTGCCCATGGTGTGCCATTAGTAGCTTCCCGCCTTCAAAATTCAAAATAAATAAAAATAATAAAAAAATTAGTAATGGCGCACCTGCCCACGGTGCACCATTACTATGCCGTATATATGGCTGGGCGTGTCCTCTCCTCCTTACCTCTTCATTCTTCTCCTCCACTCCACCTCTCCTCCACTCCATCTCCTCCTCTCCTCCACTCCATCTTCCCTTCTCTCCTCCACCATACTACCCTCCTCTCCGGCGACCTCCTCCTCCTCTCCGGTGATCTCCTCCTCCTATCCGGCGACCTCCTCCTCCTCCTCTCCGGCGACCTCCTCCTCCTCCTCTCCGGCGACCTCCTCCTCCTCTCCGGCAACCTCCTCCTCCCTCCTCTCCTCCCCTCCCCTCCCCTCCCCTCACGGTTTCTCCTCCCTCCTCTTCGGTGAGCTCCTCCTCCCTCCTCTCCGGTGAGCTCCTCCTCCCTCATCTTCGGTGAGCTCCTCCTCCCTCCTCTCCGGTGAGCTCCTCCTCCCTCCTCTCCTCCCATCCCCTCATGGTTTCTCCTTCCTCCTCTCTGATGCTCTGGTGAACTCCTCTCCGGCGACCTCCTCCTCCTCTCCGGCGATGTAGGCGAGCGCCTCTCCGGTCACCTCCTCCTCCTCCTCTCTGGCGAACTCCTCTTCGGCAAAAGAACACGGCAAAAGAACGTACAAGATCCAAAAACGGGAACAAAATTTGAAATAATATCGTGCAAAAAACGAGCAAAAAAACGAGCAAAAAATGGGCAAAAAATCGCGATCCAGATCCAAATTCAAAATTCAAAAATAGCAATGGCGCACGGTGGGGGTTAGACGGTGCGCCACTACTATTTTCCCGCCTTCAAAATTCAAAAATACTAATGGCGCACTGTGGTCTATACTAATGGTGCACCATGGTCTATACTAATGGCGCACCAGTGGCCTATACTAATGGCGCACCATGGCCTATACTAATGGCGCACCAGTGGTGCACCATTAGTATACCAGATACTAATGGCGCACCACTGGTGCGCCATTAGTAAAAAATACTAGTGGCGTGGTACTAGTGGCGCACCAGTAGTGCGCCATTAGTAGGCAAAACTGGTGCGCCACCAGTAGGCCTTTTCCTAGTAGTGAGGGCACCCGGTACCTATACTCGATTGAGCTGGCCTCGGGGCCCTAGCCTACATCGTCGATGTAGAGCTTGCCGCGGCGACTCTTGGTCATCTGGCCCACAACGTATCCTTTGATCCCTTCGAAGTTTCCCTTCAAGAACTCGAAACCACCGTGCGACAGCCCCATGGTGGGCGCCAACTGTCGTGGAGTTGTCACGGCAGATGTCCTAGCAAGAGGACTTAGTCGTGGAGCCATCGCAACAGGGTTACCTTAAAGGGGTTAAACGGGACAAAATACACAAGGAGTTTATACTGGTTCGGCCCCTTGCGGTGAAGGTAAATGCCTAATCCAGTTTGAGGTGGTATTGCTTATGCCTCGATTACCAGGGAGCAAATACGCTTGACCTAGCTTTCGATTTGTTGTCTCTTACCCTAAACCGCCACAGGGTCGTCCCTTTATATACTCAGGTTGACGCCCTTCGGCTTACAGAGTCTCAGCCGGTTCATAACAACGTGCCCGGCTCGGTAACCAAATACACATGCCTTACAATACAAGTCATACATATATGGCGGTTTACACTTAGGGGCTTTAAACCGCCTTTGGGCCTTGAGCTCTTAGTGAGCCATCTTCATGAACCACCATCTTCAATACCTTCATGGGCTTCGTGATAATGAATCGTCGTTGGTATAACCCGGCCCCTCCTGGGCGGGTCATACCTAATAATTATATCCCCAACAATAGTGGTCCTGGGTTGGTCTATTGGTCAGATTTTTTTGTTTTCTATTGCATTACCCTACAACCACTTCGAAGACCGATAAGTGCAATGTATTTTGGTCCTTATTTATTGAATCCTCTAGGATATTTTCCACCATGTGTTGGGAATCTTTTCGTCCTTATGGGTTGCAGATGTCCCGCCTCCAGCCACCAATCTAGAGGCCACGGGTGACGGTGTCCTAGATTTGGGGGTGCACACCACATCGGCCCGCCGATCATGGGCTGGGACGAGGACCCGTCCACAACTAAAGAATCGGCCTCATATGCCCTGGCCCTCAGCGTACTCAAGATGGAATCCTCCAAAGACTTGGCGTACACTTCAAGGCAATTTCAATAATCGGCATGTTTATCCCTAGAATGTAACCAACCATGTGTAAACCCTAGATAACCCTGACGTCTATATAAGCCAAGGGGTTTAGTTTCTAGAGGCACGCGTTCAAGGCTTAGAGGTTAGAACTCATTCATACGATATCGAGTGATGACCCACAAGTATAGGGGATCAGTTGTAGCTCTTTTCGATAAGTAAGAGTGTCAAACCCAACAAGGAGCAGAAGGAAATGACAAGTAGTTTTTAGTAAGGTAATGTCTACAAGTGCTGAAATTGTAAGTAGCGAGTAGTTTGATAGCAAGATAATTTGTAACGAGCAAGTAACGATAATAGTGAGAAGTATGCAGCAAGGTAGCCCAATCCTTTTGAGGCAAAGGACAGGCCAAAACGGTCTCTTATAATAAGCAAAGCGTTCTTGAGGGTACACAGGAATTTCATGTAGTTACATTCATCATGTTGGTTTGATTTGTGTTCGCCACTTTGATAATTTGATATGTGGGTGGACCGATGCTTAGGTGTTGTTCTTACTTGAACAAACCTCCTACTTATGATTAACCCTCACGCAAGCATCTGCAACTACGAGAAAAGTATTAAGAATAAATTCTAACCATAGCATTAAACTCTAGGATCCAATTGGTCCCTTACGGACATAAACTGGGGTTTAAGTTTCTGTCGCTCTCGCAACCCACCATCTATTTACTACTCCACAATGCATTCCCTTAGGCCCAAGTATGGTGAAGTGTCATGTAGTCGACGTTCACATGACACCACTAAGGGAATCACAACATAAATACTATCAAAATATCGAACACATATCAAATTTTCACATGATTACTTGCAACATGATTTAGCCCGTGACCTCAATAACAAAAGTAACTACTCACAAATAATAAACATGCTCATGATCAGAGGGGTACTAATATGCATAACGGATCTAAACATATAATCTTCCACCAAATAAACCATACAGTAATCAACTACAAGATGTAATCAACACTACTAGTCACCCCCTAGCAACAATCTATAGTTCCAGTAACAAGATTGAATACAAGAGATGAACTAGGGTTTGAGATGAGATGGTGCTAGCAATGTTGGGGATATCGCTTATCGGGAACTTATCGGTCGACCCATGATAAGGGGTAAATCAGCCAGTTTATCGGCATATCCGCCGATTTCTCGCCATATCGGCTGATTTTTCGGCCGATTAATCTTATCGATCACACAACGATAAGCTATAAATCGACTGATTTATTGAAATATCGGAAGATAGCTTGAACAGTGGGTGCTGGTGAAGATGTTGATGGAGACTGCCCCCCCACCCAAGATGGGAGAGTTGTTGGTGATGATGACGACGATGATTTCCCCCTCCGGGAGGGAAGTTCCCCTGGCAGAATCTCTCTGCCGGAGGGAAAAAGTGCTCCTGCCCAAGTTCCACCTCGAGGCGGCGACACTTCATCCCGAAAGTACTCTCTTTATTTTTTCTAGGTCAAAATGACTTATATACCAAAAGGTGGGCACGGGAGGTGGGCCGAGGAGGCCACAACCCACCAGGGTGCGCCGAGGGGGCCTGGCGTGCCCAGGTGGGTGGTGCCCACCTGGTGGCCTCCCTCTGGTGTTTATTGGCTCCAATATTTCTTAAATAATCCATAAAAAATCTCCGTAAAGTTTCAGCTCATTTGGAGTTGTGCAGAATAGGTGGCCTGATTTCCAGCTGTGGGAATTCTCCCGCTTGGTGTGTTCCTTGCAAATTATGAGAGAAAAGGCATTGGAATTACTCCAAAAAGTGTTATTATGGATAAAAACATTATAAATAATAGTAAGAAAACATGATGCAAAATGTACGTATCAACTCCCCCAAGCTCAGACCTCGCTTGTCCTCAAGCGAAAACCGAAATCGAAAAACATGTCCACATGCTTTGAGAGAGAGAGAGGTGTCGATAAAAACAAAATACGGACATAGAAGCACCATGTTGATTATTATAGCAGCAACAAAATTAAACATAGGACTTTTATCATGGAACTTGCATCATATACTTCCTTTGAATAAGTAACAATTCATCACACAATCGAAGTATAAAGCAAAAACTCCATTAGAAGCCAACAAACTATGTTCTCAGTCAACTTTGCAACTACAATTCATCATCTTTTCAGGAAGGGTCACGTGTCGGAGCCTTTAGGCAAGTCCACATACTCAACCATCATATATTCTTCTATGATTTCTAACACTCACATTGTACCCATGAGCAAAACATTTCAATCGGACACATAGAAATATAGGGGCTTATAGTTTCGCCTCCCAACATACTCACGTCAAGGGTGATGTCAAGAATAATAACTCATACTACCTATATTCAACTGGACATATGTGCCTAGATCTTTCCTCACCACATGATGCTTGCCAAAAAGAGAAAATAAAAAGGAATAGAAGGAAAACTTTGACTCTTTGCATAAAAGTAAATACATAAAAGTAAAAGATAGGCCCTTCGCAGAGGGAAGCAGGGGTTGCCATGCGCTTATTTGTTTGCACGCTCAATCCCTTAGTGCAAGAGAATGTCACATTGTATTGCCCCTTAAGATGACAACCTTTATTATGCAGTCTATTGCTTTTATTCTTTGTCATCCAAGTTCGTACAACGCTCAATTTTCTCTTACACTAAATGATCTCACATATTTAGAAGCAATGTTTATTGCCTTTTTGCACCGATGACAACTTACTTGAGGGATCTTGCTCAATCCATAGGTAGGTATGGTGTACACTTGAAAAAGATTTGGGTTTAAGGGTTTTTGGATGCACAAGTAGTATCTCTACTTAGTATAGAATTTTTGGCTAGCAAAGATAGGGGCAAGCATCACATGTTAAAGGATCTATGACAATATGACTTCTATGTGAATATAAACAAACATAAACCATTAAGTTGTCTTCCTTGTCCAAAGTCAACAAGTTTGGCATATAATATTTTGACGAGGGATCACAATCACAAAAGATTTCTAGGATATTATATCTATGTGTGAATATTCTCTTCCCTTATTAATTCTTTTATGAGTTGCATCATTGACTAATGCTATGTTTGTCAATCTCTAATTAAAGTTTCTACATATACTTTTCCTTATGTGGTGTCATCACCTACCATAGGATTAGTATATAATCTTTTCATTATTTATTTCCTTTCTTCATTTATTTCCTTTCTCCTTTTCTTTCTTCCTTATTTCTTTTCTTCAATTGCAATGTGAAAGTAAAGAAAGCAAAAACTAAAACTAAGTTCATTATAACTCACACAAGATTACAAGGATAGATCATTAAGCAAACTCTCACAAGAAGAAAGGATCGAACTAAACTTTATTTCATCTGAAAGCAAAAGATTGAACCAAGGTGAATAAAAGCAAAAAGATAGTGGGATGACAATAATGGGGCACCTCCCCCAAGCTTGGCGGAAGCCAAGGGGAGTGCCCATACCCGATAATCAATTCTCCTTTTGGTGGTGAAGGAGATGATGGTGGTGATGAAGGAGAGATCTTGTCCCTGGAGGACCTTGAAGATGCCATGGTAGATGGAATCTGCCAGAAAACAAGGAAAAAGAGAACAGAGGATTTCTCCGCAATACGGTGATCAACAGGTTCGGGAAGTATATATAGATTTTCTTTATTTTCTATCTTGCAGGACAAGTATATGGTAAAAAACGGAGTACAGGAGGTGTCCGAGGTGGGCACAACCCACCTGGGCGTGCCAGGCAAGCCTGGCGGGTACGCTTCCTGGGAGTTTCTTTATTTACAAAATTTTAAAATATTCCAAAACTGATAAAAAAATATTTTTGCAGATTTTTTGGAGTCCGTTTACTTACCGTATCACGTACCTCCTTATTTTCACGATTTTGGAGTGTCCCGAAAGGACTCTTTTATGTGTTCTTCAGGTGTCAAAGTTTGGATAATATTAGTTTCAACATTAATAAGCATACCCGAGATATAATGCTTTATTCGTTGCCCATTGACAACCTTCGGGTTAGTGCCTTCAAAATTATTTATTTTGATGGCTCGAGACCGGTAAACCTCCTTGATGATATAGGGGCCTTCCCATTTCGAGAGGAGCTTTCCTGCCAAAAATCTAAAACGAGAGTTGTACACAAGAACAATTCTCTAACTTTAAACTCACGCTTTTGGATTCTTTTGTCATGCCATATTTTAACTTTTTCTTTGAATAACTTTGCATTTTCATAAGCTTGGGTTCTCCATTCATCTAATGAGCTTATATCAAATGACCTCTTTTCACCAGCAAGTTTGAAATCATAATTGAGTTCTTTGACTGCCCAATGAGCTTTATGCTCTAACTCAAGAGGTAAATGATAAGCTTTTCCATAAACCATTTTATAAGGAGACATACCCATAGGATTTTTATAAGCTGTTCTATAGGCCCAAGGTGCATCATCTAATTTCTTAGACAATTCTTCCTGGACCTATTGACAGTCTTTTGCAAAATTAATTTTATTTCTCTATTTCTAAGTTCAACTTGACCACTAGACTGAGGATGATAGGGTGATGCAATTCTATGGTTAACATCATACTTGGCAAGCATTTTACGGAAAGCACCATGAATAAAGTGTGAACCACCATCAGTCATTAAATATCTAGGGACTTCAAACCTTGGGAAAATAACTTCCTTGAGCATTTTAATAGAGGTGTTGTGATCAGCACTACTAGTTAGAATAGCTTCTACTCATTTAGTAAGATAATCAACATCAACCAAAATATGTGTATACCCGCTAGAGGAAGGAAAAGGTCCCATGTAATCAAATCCCCAAACATCAAAAGGTTCAACATCAAGTGAATAATTCATAGGCATTTCTTGACGCTTACCGACATTACCTATTCTTTGACATTCATCACAAGATGAGACAAACTTACGAGCATCCTTGAAGAGAGTAGGCCAATAAAATCCAGATTGCAATACATTGTGAGCAGTTCTATCTCCAGCATGATGCCCTCCATAAGCCTCGGAGTGACATTTCTGTAGGATTTGTCCTTGTTCATGCTCAGGTACACAACGTCTAATAATGCCATCTACTCCTTCTTTATAAAGATGTGGGTCATCCCAAAAGTAATGTCTTAAGTCATAAAAGATTTTTCTCTTTTGCTGGTATGTAAAGCTAGGTGGTAAATATTTAGCAACAATGTAATTAGCAAAGTCAGCATACCAAGGAGTACTATTAGCAACATTTATTGGAGCTAACTGCTCATCAGGAAAACTATCATCAATAGGAAGTGGGTGTTGGGGAACACAGTATTTCAAAAAATTTCCTACAATCATGCAAGATCTATCTAGGGATGCATAGCAATGAGAGGGGAGAGTGTGTCTACGTACCCTTGTAGACCGAAAGCAGAAGCGTTAAGTAACATGGTTGATGTAGTTAAACGTCTTCGCGATCCAACCGATCAAGTACAAAATGCACGACACCTCCGCGATCTGCACACGTTCAGCTCGGTGATGTCCCTCGAACTCTAGATCTAGCTGAGGACGAGGGAGAGTTTCGTCAGCACGACAGTGTGTTGACGGTGATGATGAAGTTACCGACACAGGGCTTCGCCTAAGCACTACGACAATATGACCGACGTGGAAATCTGTGGAGGGGGGCACTGCACACGACTAACAGATCAACTTGTGTGTCTATGGGGTGCCCTCCTCCCCCGTATATAAAGGGGTGGAGGAGGGGGCCGGCCGGCCTCTCTATGGCGCCCCCAAGGAGGGGAATCCTACTCCTACTAGGAGTAGGTTCCCCCTTTCTCAGTCCAACTAGGAGGGGGAAGGAAGGGAAGAGGGAGAGAAAGGAAAGGGGGGCCGCCCCCCTCCTAATTCGGATTGGGCTTGGGGGGGGGGGGGGGCGCCCCACCTCTTGGCCACCTCCTCCTCTCTTCCACTAAAGCCCATGTAGGCCCATTAAGCCCTCGGTGGGTTCCGGGAACCCCGGATACTCCGGTATATGCCCGAACTCATCCGAAACCATTCCGGTGTCCAAACATAACCTTCCAATATATCGATCTTCATGTGTCGACCATTTCGTGACTCGTCATCATGTCTGTGATCACATCCAGGACTCCTGACTAACTTCGGCACATCAAAACACATAAACTCATAATACTGATCGTCATCGAACGTTAAGCATGCGGACCGTACGGGTTCGAGAACTATCTAGACATGACCGAGACTCATCTCCAGTCAATAACCAATAGCGGAACCTGGATGCTCATATTGGTTCCTACATATTCTACGAAGATCTTTATCAGTCAAACCGCATAACAACATACGTTGTTCCCTTTGTCACCGGTATGTTACTTGCCCGAGATTCGATCGTCGGTATCATCATACCTAGTTCAATCTCGTTACCGGCAAGTCTCTTTACTCATTCCGTAATGCAACATCCCGCAACTAACTCATTAGTCACATTGCTTGCAAGGCTTATAGTGATGTGCATTACCGAGAGGGCCCAGAGATACCTCTCCGACAATCAGAGTGACAAATCCTAATCTCGATCTATGCCAACTCAACAAACACCATCGGCGACACCTATAGAGCATCTTTATAATCACGCAGTTACATTGTGACATTTGATAGCACACTCAGTGTTCCTCCGGTATTCGGGAGTTGCATAATCTCATAGTCATAGGAGCATGTATAAGTTATGAAGAAAGCAATAGCAATAAACTAAATGATCATAGTGCTAAGCTAACAGATGGGTCAAGTCAATCACATCATTCTCTAATGATGTGATCCCGTTCATCAAATGACAACTCATGTCTATGTCTAGGAAACTTAACCATGTTTGATTAGCGAGCTAGTCAAGTAGAGGCATACTAGTGACACTCTGTTTGTCTATGTATTCACACATGTACTAAGTTTCCGGTTAATACAATTCTAGCATGAATAATAATCATTTATCATGATACAAGGGAATATAAATAACAACTTTATTATTGCCTCTAGGGCATATTTCCTTCACTCTCCCACTTGCACTAGATTCAATAATTTAGATTACATTGTAATGATTCTAACACCCGTGGAGTCTTGGTGCTGATCATGTTTTGCTCATGAGAGAGGCTTAGTCAACAGGTCTGCAACAATCAGATCCGTATGTATCTTGCAAATCTCTATGTCTCCCTCCTGGACTTGATCGCGGATGGAATTGAAGCGTCTCTTGATGTGCTTGGTTCTCTTGTGAAATCTGGATTCCTTTGCCAAGGCAATTGCACCAGTATTGTCACAAAAGATTTTCATTGGACCCGATGCACTAGGTATGACACCTAGATCGGATATGAACTCCTTCATCCAGACTACTTCATTTGCTGCTTCGGAAGCAGCTATGTATTCCGCTTCACACGTAGATCCCGCGATGACACTTTGCTTAGAACTGCACCAACTGACAGCTCCACCATTTAATAAAAATACGTATCCGGTTTGTGACTTAGAGTCATCCGGATCAGTGTCAAAGCTTGCATCGACGTAACCGTTTACGACAAGCTCTTTGTCACCTCATAAATGAGAAACATATCCTTAGTCCTTTTCAGGTATTTCAGGATATTCTTGACCGTTGTCTAGTGATGCACTCCTGGATTACTTTGGTACCTCCCTGCTAAACTAATAGCAAGGGTCACATCAGGTCTGGTACACAACATTGCATACATGATAGAACCTATGGCCGAAGCATAGGGAATGACTTTCATTTTCTCTCTATCTTCTGCAGTGGTCGGGTATTGAGTTTGACTCAACTTCACACCTTGTAACACAGGCAAGAACCCTTTCTTTGCTTTATCCATTTTGAACTTCTTCAAAACTTTATCAAGGTATGTGCTTTGTGAAAGTCCAATTAAGCGTCTTGATCTATCTCTATAGATCTTGATGCCCAATATATAAGCAGCTTCACCGAGGTCTTTCATTGAAAAATTCTTATTCAAGTATCCTTTTGTGCTATTCAGAAATTCAGTATCATTTCCGATCAACAATATGTCATCCACATATAATACCGGAAATGCTACAGAGCTCCCGCTCACTTTCTTGTAAATACAGGCTTCTCCAAAACTCTGTATAAAACCATATGCTTTGATCACACTACCAAATCGGATGCTTGCACCAGTCCATAAATGGATCGCTGGAACTTACACACTTTGTTAGCACCTTTTAGATTGACAAAACCTTCTGGTTGCATCATATGCAACTCTTCTTTAAGATATCCATTAAGGAATGCAGTTTTGACATCCATTTGCCAAATTTCATAATCATAAAATGCGGCAATTGCTAACATGATTCGGACGGACTTAAGCATATCTACGGGTGAGAAGGTCTCATCGTAGTCAACTCCTTGAACTTGTTGAAAACCTTTTGCAACAAGTCGAGCTTTGTAGATAGTAACATTACCGTCAGCGTCAGTCTTCTTCTTGAAGATCCATTTACTTTATATGGTTTGCCGATCATCGGGCAAGTCAACCAAAGTCCACACTTTGTTCTCATACATGGATCCCATCTCAGATTTCATGGCCTCAAGCCATTTTGCGGAATCTGGGCTCATCATCGCTTCCTCATAGTTCGTAGGTTCATCATGGTCAAGTAACATGACCTCTAGAACAGGATTACCGTACCACTCTGGTGCGGATCTTACTCTGGTTGACCTACGAGGTTCGGTAGTAACTTGATCAGAAGTTTCATGATCATCATCATTAGCCTCCTCACTAATTGGTGTAGGAATCACTGGAACTGATTTCTGTGATGGACTACTTTCCAATAAGGGAGCAGGTACAATTACCTCATCAAGTTCTACTTTCCTCCCACTCACTTCTTTCGAGAGAAACTCCTTCTCTAGAAAGGATCCATTCTTAGCAACAAATATCCTGCCTTCGGATCTATGATAGAAGGTGTACCCAACAGTCTCCTTTGGGTATCCTATGAAGACACATTTCTCCGATTTGGGTTCGAGCTTATCAGGTTGAAGCTTTTTCACATAAGCATCGCAGCCCCAAACTTTAAGAAATGACAACTTTAGTTTCTTGCCAAACCACAGTTCATAAGGTGTCGTCTCAACGGATTTCGATGGTGCCCTATTTAACGTGAATGCAGCCGTCTCTAAAGCATAACCCCAAAACGATAGCAGTAAATCAGTAAGAGACATCATAGATCGCACCATATCTAATAAAGTGCATTTACGATGTTCGGACACACCATTACGCTATGGTGTTCCAGGTGGCATGAGTTGCGAAACTATTCCGCATTGTTTTAAATGAAGACCAAACTCATAATTCAAATATTCACCTCCATGATCAGATCAAAACTTAATTTTCTTGTTACGATGATTTTCCACTTCACTCCAAAATTCTTTGAACTTTTCAAATGTTTCAGGCTTATGTTTCATCAAGTAGATATACCCATATCTGCTCAAATCATCTGTGAAGGTCAGAAAATAACGATACCCGCCACGAGCATCAACACTCATCAGACCGCATACAACAGTATGTATTATTTCCAATAAGTCTGTTCCTCATTCCATTGTTCCGAAGAACGGAGTTTTAGTCATCTTGCCCATGAGGCATGGTTCGCAAGCATCAAGTGATTCATAATCAAGTGATTCCAAAAGCCCATTAGCATGGAGTTTCTTCATGCGCTTTACACCAATATGACCTAAACGGTGGTGCCATAAATAAGTTGCACTATCATTATTAAACTTATATCTTTTGGCTTCAATACTATGAATATGTGTGTCACTACTATCAAGATTTAGTAAAAATAGACCACTCATCAAGGGTGCATGACCATAAAAGATATTACTCATATAAATAGAACAACCATTATTCTATGATTTAAATGAATAACCGTCTCGCATCAAACAAGACCCAGATATAATGTTCATGATTAACGCCGGCACCAAATAACAATTATTCAGGTCTAAAACTAATCCCGAAGGTAGATGTAGAGGTAGCGTGCCGACAGCGATCACATCGACTTTGGAACCATTTCCCACGCGCATCATCACCTCGTCCTTAGCTAATCTTCGCTTAATCCATAGCCCCTGTTTCAAGTTGCAAATATTAGCAACAGAACCAATATCAAATACCCAGGCGCTACTGCGAGCATTAGTAAGGTACACATCAATAACACGTATATCAAATATACCTTTCACTTTGCCATCCTTCTTATCTTCCAAATAGTTGGGGCAGTTCCGCTTCCACTGACCAGTCCCTTTGCAGTAGAAGCACTCGGTCTCAGGCTTAGGTCCAGACTTGGGTTTCTTCACTTGAGCAGCAACTTTCTTGCTGTTCTTCTTGAAGTTCCCCTTCTTCCCTTTGCCCTTCTTCTTGAAACTGGTGGTCTTGTTGACCATCAACACTTGATGCTCCCTCTTGATTTCTACCTCCACGGCCTTTAGCATCGCGAAGAGCTCGGGAATTGTCTTATCCATCCCTTCCATACTATAGTTCATCACGAAGCTTTTGTAGCTTGGTGGTAGTGATTGAAGAACTTTGTCAATGACACTATCAACCGGAAGATAAACTCCCAGCTGAGTCAAGTGATTGTGGTACCCAAACATTCTGAGTATGTGTTCACTGACAGAACTATTCTCCTCCATTTTGCAGTTGTAGAACTTATTGGAGACTTCATATCTCTCAATCCGGGCATTTGCTTGAAATGTTAACTTCAACTCTTGGAACATCTCATATGCTCCATGACGTTCAAAACATCGTTGAAGTCCCGGTTCTAAGCCATAAAGCACGGCACACTGAACTATCGAGTAGTCATTAGCTTTGCTCTGCCAGGTGTTCATAACATCTAGAGTTGCTCCTGCTGCGGGTTTGGCACCTAGCGGTGCTTCCAGGACGTAATTCTTCTATGCAGCAATGAGGATAATCCTCAAGTTATGGACCCAGTCCGTGTAGTTGTTACCATCATCTTTCAACTTAGCTTTCTCTAGGAACGCATTAAAATTCAACGGAACAACAGCACATGCCATTTATCTACAACAACATAGACATGCAAAATACTATCAGGACTAAGTTCATGATAAATTTAAGTTCAATTAATCATATTACTTAAGAACTCCCACTTAGATAGACATCCCTCTAGTCATCTAAATGATCACATGATCCATATCAACTAAACCATGTCCGATCATCACGTGAGATGGAGTAGTTTTCAATTGCCAACATCACTACGTTGATCATATCTACTATATGATTCATGCTCGACCTTTCGGTATCAGTGTTTCGAGGCCATATCTGGATATGCTAGGCTCGTCAAGTTTAACCCGAGTATTCTACTTGTGCAAAACTGGCTTGCACCCGTTGTATGTGAACGTAGAGCTTATCACACCCGATCATCACGTGGTGTCTCGGCACGACGAACTGTCGCAACGGTGCATACTCAGGGAGAACACTTATACCTTGAAATTTAGTGACAGATCATCTTATAATGCTACCGTCGTACTAAGAAGAATAAGATGCATAAAGGATAAACATCACATGCAGTCAATATAAGTTATATGATATGGCCATCATCATCTTGTGCCTTTTATCTCCATATCCAAAGCACTTTCATGATCACCATCATCACCGGCTTGACACCTTGATCTCCATCATAGCATCGTTGTCGTCTCGCCAACTATTGCTTCTACGACTATCGCTACCGCTTAGTGATAAAGTAAAGCAATTACATGGCGATTGCATTTCATACAATAAAGCGACAACCATATGGCTCCTGCCAGTTGCCAATAACTATGTTACAAAACATGATCATCCCATACAACAATTTATATAATCACGTCTTGACCATATCACATCAGAACATGCCTTGCAAAAACAAGTTAGACGTCCTCTACTTTGTTGTTGCAAGTTTTACGTGGCTGCTACGGGCTTAGCAAGAACCGTTCTTACCTACGCATCAAAAACCACAACGCGGTATAGTGATTGCTTTTTGATCTTCAGAGAGAACCTTGTTCATTGAATCCGATTCAACTAAAGTTGGAGAAACTGACACCCACCAGCCACCTCTGTGCAAAGCATGTCGGTAGAACCAGTCTCATGAATGCGGTCATGTAATGTCTGTCCGGGCCGCTTCATCCAACAATACCGTCGAATCAAGAAACAAATAGCGACGGGAAGCAATATGTATATACCCATGCCCACAACTTCATTGTGTTCTACTCGTGCATATAACATCTACGCATAGACCTGGCTCTGATACCACTATTGTGGAACGCAGTATTTCAAAAAATCCTACGATCACACAAGATCTATCTAGGGATGCATAGCAACGAGAGGGGAGAGTGTGTCTATGTACCCTCGTAGACCGAAAGCGGAAGCATTAAGTACCGAACACACGGCACCTCCGCGATCTGCACACGTTTAGCTTGGTGATGTCCCTCGAACTCTACATCCAGCTAAGGCTGGGGGAGAGTTTCATCAGCATGACGGTGTGTTGACGCTGATGATGAAGTTACCGACGCAGGGCTTCTCCTAAGCACTACGACAATATGACCGAGGTAGAAATCTGTGGAGGGGGGCACCGCACACGGCTAAGAGATCAACTTGTGTGTCTATGGGGTGCCCTCCTTCCCGTTATATAAAGGGGTGGAGGAGGGGGCCGGCCGGCCTCTCTATGGCACGCCCCAACGGGGGAATCCTACTCCTACTAGGTGTAGGTTCCCCCCTTTCCTAGTCAACTAGGAGGGGGAAGGAAGAGAAGAGGGAGAGAAAGAAAAGGGGGCCGCCTCCTCCTCTCTTCCACTAAAGCCCATGTAGGCCCATTAAGCACCTAGGGGGTTCCGGTAACCCTCGGTACTCCGGTATATGCCCGAACTAGTCCGAAACCATCCTGGTGTCCAAACATAACCTTCCAATATATCAATCTTCATGTCTTGACCATTTCAAGACTCCTCGTCATGTATGTGATCACATCAGGGACTCCGAACTACCTTCGCTACATCAAAACACATAAACTCATAATACCGATCGTCATCGAACGTTAAGCGTGGAGACCCTACGGGTTCGAAAACTATGTAGACATGACCGAGACTCATCTCTGGTTAATAACCAATAGCGGAACCTGGATGCTCATATTGGTTCCTACATATTCTATGAAGATATTTATCAGTCAAACCGCATAACAACATATGTTGTTCCCTTTGTCATCGGTATGTTACTTGCCCGAGATTCAATCGTCGGTATCATCATACCTAGTTCAATATCGTTACCGGCAAGTCTCTTTACTTGTTCCGTAATGCAACATCCCACTACTAACTCATTAGTCACATTACTTGCAAGTCTTATAGTGATGTGCATTACTGAGAGGGCCCAGAGATACCTCTTCGATAATCGGAGTGACAAATCCTAATGTCGATCTATGCCAACTCAACAAACACCATCGGAGACACCTGTAGAGCATCTTTATAATCACCCAGTTACGTTGTGACATTTGATAGCACACTAAGTGTTCCTCCGGTATTCGGGAGTTGCATAATCTCATAGTCATAGGAATATGTATAAGTTATGAAGAAAGCAATAGCAAATAAACTAAATGATCATAGTGCTAAGCCAACAGATGGGTCAAGTCAATCACATCATTCCCTAATGATGTTATCCCATTCATCAAATGACAACTCATGTCTATGGCAAGGAAACTTAACCATCTTTGATTAATGAGCTAGTCAAGTAGAGGCATACTAGTGACACTCTGTTTGTCTATGTATTCACACATGTACTAAGTTTCCGGTTAATACACTTCTAGCATGAATAATAAACATTTATCATGATACAAGGAAATATAAATAACAACTTTATTATTGCCTCTAGGGCATATTTGGTTCAGTGGGTCATCAAGCACATTTTCAATTCTAGACAAATTATCAGCTACGGGGTTCTCAGCTCCTTTCTATCAATGATATGTAAATCAAATTCTTGTAACAAGAGAACCCAACGAATAAGTCTAGGTTTAGCATCTTTCTTTTCCATAAGATATTTAATAGCAGCATGGTCTATGTGAACAGTTACTTTGGAATCAACAATATAAGGTCTAAATTTATCACAAGCAAACACTGCTACTAAGAATTCTTTTTCAGTAGTAGCATAATTTCTTTGAGCACTGTCTAGAGTTTTACTAGCATAATGAATAACATTAAGTTTCTTATCAACTCTTTGTCCTAGAACAGCACCAACAGCATAATCACTAGCATCACACATAATTTCAAAAGGCAAGTTCCAATCAAGTGGTTGAACAATAGGTGTAGATATTAAGGCTTTCTTGAGTGTTTCAAAGGCTTCTAAACAATCATCATCAAAAACAGAAGGAACATCCTTTTGCAAAAGACTAGTGAGAGGCCTAGAAATTTTAGTGAAGTCTTTAATGAACCTCCTATAGAAACCAGCATGACCTAGGAAACTACGAATACCTTTGATGTCTTTATGACATGGCATTTTCTCAATTGCATCAACCTTAGCTTGGTCCACTTCAATACCTCTTTCAGAAATTTTATGACCCAATACAATGCCTTCGTTAACCATAAAGTGGCACTTCTCCCAATTCAAGACAAGATTCATTTGTTCACATCTCTGCAAAATTCGCTCAAGATTGCTTAAACAATCATCAAAATACTTCCATAAATAGAAAAGTCATCCATAAAAACCTCAACAATCTTTTCAAAAAAGTCAGAGAATATAGCAGTCATACATCTTTGAAAGGTAGCAGGTGCATTACATAAACCAAAAGGCATATGTCTATAAGCATAGGTTCCAAATGGGCAAGTAAAAGTGGTCTTTTCTTGATCAGGTTGAGAAACATGTATTTGAGAAAAGCCAAAATATCCATCTATAAAGCGAAAGTGTGTGTGCTTAGATAATCTTTCAAGCATTTGATCAATAAAAGGCAAAGGGTAATGATCTTTTCTAGTAGCTTTATTTAATTTTCTAAAATCAATCAACATTCTATAGCTTGTAAAATTTCTTTGTGGAATGAGTTCGTTCTTATCAGTAGGAACAACAGTAATACCTCCTTTCTTAGGAACACAATGAACAGGACTTACCCATCTACTATTAGCTATAGGATAAATTATAACTGCTTCCAGAAGTTTTAATATTTCCGTTCTTACCACCTCTTTCATCTTCGGATTTAAACAACGTTGGTGATCAACAACTGGTTTGGCATCAAGTTCCATATTAATTTTGTGCTGACATAGAGTGGGACTAATGCCCTTTAAATCATCAAGTGTATATCCAATAGCAGCTCGGTGCTTCCTTAGAACTTTCAATAATCTTTCTTCTTCATGTTCTGAAAGGTTAGCACTAATAATAACATGATATATCTTCTTTTCATCAAGACAAGCATATTTCAAAGTGTCTGGTGATACGACTCCAATGTATCTATAATTTTTTATTGTTCCATGCTATTATATTATACCCTTATATTATCTGTTTTGGATGTTTAATGGGCTTTGTTATGCACTTTTATATTATTTTTGGGACTAACCTACTAACCAAAGGCCCAATGCAAATTGCTGTTTTTTTGCCTATTTCAGTGTTTCGCAGAAAAGGAATATCAAACGAAATCCAAATGGAATGAAACCTTCGGGAGAGTTATTTTTGGAACAAACGTGATCCAGGAGACTTGGAGTGGACGTCAAGAAAGAAGCGAGGAGGCCACGAGGCAGGAGGGCACGCCTAGGGGGGTAGGCGCGCCCCACCCTCACGGGTCCCTTGCAGCTCCACCAACGTACTTCTTCCTCCTATATATACTCATATACCCCGAAAACATGTAGGAGCACCATGAAACACTATTTCCACCACCGCAACCTTCTGTCACTACAAGAAATATGCTATCTTGTGACCTCCACTATTGGTCACTGAAAGGTCATAGTTTTTCATTTGCGACCTTTTTGTGACCAAAAACAGAAGGTCAAAAGCTGACGGTCGTAAACTGAAACTAACGACAGAGAAGGTCGTAGACGTTTTTGACCAAAATATGCCTATTGTTTTATTTTGGTCACTAGCAGCCTCCCCAGGCCACGTAGGCATCCGACGTGGCAATCTGATGTGGCACAAGAATCAGCCTGGTCCAATTCGATTTTCTACATGGGCCTAGCCCAACAATTCAGCCTATTTGTGTTTTTTTTCTGTCTGTCAATTTTTGGTTGGGTTCATGGGCCAAGCCCAATATTGCAGCCTTTTTATTGTTGGGTTGTGGCCTTTTTGTCTAAACAAATTTAGTTTTTCTTTTTTTCCCCAAAAGAAGGGTCCACTAGTTAGATGGGTCCCAGTTGTCACGTTCTAGTAACATCATCAGTTGGCTGTAGCCTTTTCAGGCAGAGTACACAGCAATACAATTTTGCCCATATATATTGTTGAGAAATTTTCATAATTTTGCTGTCAAGGCAGCATGTACACAGGAATACAATTTTGCTATCAAAGCAACATTTCAAACGTACATCTTCATGACATCGTACATAAAAACCAGCAATAAAAAGATTACAATATGCCATTTGGCTCAGATCTTGCATGCGCAGCATCTCACATTCATATACAGGAGAGGAGGGGCTTGAGTTGTCCTGAAGGATACGCATTCTTGAAGGACACAAACAGTAGAGGTATTATTTTGGACAATAAACTCCAAGACAACATTGTAGGCTATTAACATAAAATAAGTTATTATCAGGTTATGCCTCCTTAGTTTAGTGATCATTTTCTCATACAATTTTATTTCAACTTAATAGTATCCAGAATCAAGCAAGGAACTAAACATCTGCAGCAAAAAGGTGAGAAACTGCATCAATCAACAAGATAATGGTTGTATGATTTGTTCTTCAGGAACTTGGACAGCCAATCGACCAAAAAAGTTCATGGAGCTCCACAATAAAAAGCCCATGACAGTTAGTTACTATTTGCTTCAATATAAATGAATGCCATAAACATTGTACTGACATCCTTTGCTGACACTACTAGGCTGCTAGCTGTGTGTGTTCATCCATGTATCCATGGACCTAACTAATGTTATTTGTATCTCTAGACTAGAATCAAATGATCATTAGTGTTATTATTAACTTGATGGTGGCATCTTCTAGTAGGGTACAGATTTCACACAAGACATGAAAAATAGATGAGGCAAGCAGCATCAAACAGCACAGTCACAATCGAATTATGCATAAAAACTGAACCAATACAATGCTGCTATGTTGTGGCCATAACAATTGCAACTAATGCCCACTTCATATCAGATCTGTAAGGGGTAGAAGGAGGGGTGGTGCTCACCATGTCAGGGGGTGGAGGAGAGGAGGAGGGCATCCTGTAGCCGCAACTTTTCCTCATGACAGCAACCTGCACAAAACAGAACCTTCAACATGTTTAGATCGGGAAGAGAAAAAAGACAGAATAAAAACAGAACCTATTCCCTCATTCTTCCCCTATTCTTCCTATTTCTATTTCTCTCCTCGGTGTCATTGAACCAACCAACCTAGCATAACCTTGGATGATCTGCTAGCTAGACTGGGGTGGATAATCAAGCTTGAACAATGCATGGCATGCTTGTTGGTATTGTCAGATATCTATGCTTGTCTACCAAAGAAATTGCAGTCAAAGCCCGCAATACAGGCAGGCCTTTTTTAACTGAGACAACCCCCACGACAGAGGGGCGCTTCACTATGTGCCATAGAGAACAGACTTGTGCTCAACGCACAGCCAGCTGAGTTCAGACTTGGCAACACACAGTCATCATCATATAACTAACACAGACACAAAAAGGAAATTTACAATAGAGCAGTCATCTCCACGTCGCGCCAAAGTGGGACACGAAGAACCGGAAGTCTGGGTGGTCTACTTGTATGTAGCGGAGCCAGTTGTCCGCCTCCTGCATCAGCGACGTGACACTCTCCTGCTCTGGGGCACCGTTGGACGCCCATAGGGAGCTGCGGAGCTTGTAGGATGCCAGCCCAAAGGCGGGCAGGGAAAGCCTGCCCGTTGCGGTGGTGAAGTGGCCGATTCCCTCGAAGCCGGGGCATGCTGGTGTGGTGGGATGGCTATCTGCAAGTTGAAACGAGAAGGTTTAGTTAGCGTCATATGAAGCAATGGAGGAGGATTGCAATGTACATGTCATGTCTATAATAATGGTGTTGTGTAAGCAGAAGGCAAAATAATAAATTCCCCATTTCGTATGGCGCTAGAAACAGGGTGCGGGTGCTGGTGTTTTTACCCTTGGAAGGTGTTGCCAAGCAATGGAATGTCAAGAAGCACATGTCCAAGCCCTTCAGCGTCGGTCCTGTTGGGATTCTATTGCAACCCAGCTCAACCTTCTCCTGCTCCCGCGCTGTCAGCCTGTCACCGACCAGCCACACCTGCAACCCATTTCACATCTGACTCGCTGCGTCCACGTTCAAAAACAGGAGTAATTTTACTGCTGTTTAGTTCATGTACCTTGCTGCTGTAGCTGCAGGACAGGGCAAGGCGGCCCCGGAGCTCCGGGCTAATCTGCTGTCCAAGCACCTCGTGCAGATCTCCGTCCACCACCCGAACCTCAAGAAAACACATATAATTTGGAGTCATTGCCTGAACAGTCCCAGTAACTCATCCTCAAGAAAACAATTATAAAAGACTAATCTTAACCCACTGGTAGCAGTCGAACACTAGCAACTAGTGAGCACTCAAGAAACAACATAATGAAATACTGGGGATGAGCCTGAAGCCGTACCATTGGAAAACAGAGGCAAGATCATGGAAGACACACTGAAAAACGTAGATCGGTGAGTAACACTAGCCCTAAACCTGCCCTGCCTGGAGGTACAGGGGACGGACTAGCCGGTGAACACGACGGCCTGCAGCGAGCTGAGCTCCTCGTTGGCCCCGTCGGCAAACAGGAACACGAACGCTCTGTTCCTGCACGTACAGTTTCAGAACAATCCGTCAGTTCACCTGAAAACTGTTTGGGGTCAGCAAAGGGCGTCAGACAGGAGGTCACCTGAAGTTGGGATTCTTGCAAGCAAAGATGGAGAGGAACTGGTTGATGGAGATGCCGAGCTGCAGATCCCACCAGGGGACGAGGAACTCGAGCTTGTTGTGCTTCTTCCTGGACGCCTGCAGCTGCATGATCTGCAGGTTGCTCGGGACCGTCCTCCCTCCCCCTGCAGATCGACGAAAACCCAGCATCCATCCACCGTTCGTCAGAGTTCAGAACCATGTGGTGGATTCATGAAACAGCAAGGAACATGTAGTAAAATCTTCCTTACTAGCGCAGGGGAACCAGTGGTGGACGTCCCAGGCGAGGGGTGAGGCGGCATCGGCGTGGAGGTAGAGCACATTCCCGTAGGCGTCGATGCGGAAGAAGGTGCCCCGATGCATAAGTGGTTGCGGATCTGGGCCCCGACGTCACGGACCCTCTCCGCCAACGGCACCCCGCCGCCGGCCGCCATGGAGGGGTTAGCCATCGATCAAGAAGGGTTACGTCTCGGCTCGGCGTGTAGGAGGCCGGGATTGGGGTAGGTCTACGGCGGTGGCTGGGTTGGAAGCAGTTGCGAATCGATCCAGAGAGGAGGAGTCATGGGTTGGGGGTGATCGATCCAGAGAGGAGGAGGAGTCGTGGGTTGGGGTGATCGATCCAGAGAGGAGGAGGAGTCGTGGAGACGTGGGTTGAAGGGGATCTCGCCGGACAGAGGGCGCCGGAGGTGGCGGCGGCCAGGGAGGAGTGGAGCGCTAGGGTTCGAGAGAGAGAGGAGGGCAGGAGGGGTTGGGTGGGGTTCGCGAGAGAGGAGTGCGCATTGTGGGTTGGGTGCGTGGGTGAGACACGCGGGCCGTTGGATCCAGGAGCATCCGACGGTGATTAGGCATTATCCGCGAGAGATGCTCCTGGACCAAACAGAACACAGTATATAAGTACGATATTTTGACCATCTAAATTGGTCGTAATCGATTAAAAGTAAAGTTTTAAATCATATTGGCTATTTTATGACCTGGAAAATAAAAATAAAAATGGAATACCTTCTCACGTGTCATCCAATTTGACCTTAGTTTTCATGAATAATGACAAATCAAAATAAGAAAAATGTCTTTTAAAAGAGTTAGGAGAAATGAGTTTTTTTGAAACATTTTCCATTTTTTGAGTGCCCAAAATGACTTTTTTGTGAAGGGCCTATCATGTATTTGTTGCAAAATTGGACCAAATATATTTTCTAAAATACTATGCCATATTTAATGCACAATTGAAAAAAATGGTTGGGTGTGAAAACTTTTGATCCACCTCTGGTGAAAAAGACAAATTCCTGCCGATTCAGTAGGAAGCAGGTCAAATTTGAACTACAACTACCTTATTGTTTGCTCTTTATTTTTTCCAAAAATCATTTCTAGGTACATAAGTATCTATTTAATCAGAGAAACACCAAAAAAAATCCAAGATTCAACCACTAGCTAGGAACGGTCATTCCCGCCGTTTTGACCCATTTTGAAACATGCATAAAAAATTCAAAAAAAATCAAAAAATTGGGAAACCTTCGCATTGTGTCATTATATGTGGCCAAGTTCCCAGGAAAAATAATAAACTTGTAATACAGCGATTATTTTAAAAAAGTGTTATAAAAAATGAGCTATCATGCATGAAGATTCATGGCTTTCAAGCCAAATGATCAATCCTATGGTCACATTCATGGCATAGTTTGTTCAAATGATCTCATATTGTGCACAAGGGTGCATATTGGAATGACAAACAATGTTGCCTAAGGAAGTTTTCATTTTCTTTGGATGAAACAACCATTTTCCATTTTTCGAGTGCCTAGAAGGAGGGTTTTTTTGTGAAGGACCTCCCAAATAATTGTTGCAAAATTGTACTAAATCATTTTTATAAAATACTAGGCCATATTTAATGCACAATTAACCAAATGGTTGGATGTAAAAAGTTTTGATCCACCTCTCGTGAAAAAGACAAAATTCCGCCGATTTAGTTGGAAGTGGGTCAAATTTGAACTATAGCTGCCTTGTAGTTTGTTCTTTATTTTTTCTAAAAATCATTTTTAGGTACATAAGTATCTATTTAATTAGAGAAACACCAAAAAATTCCAAGATTCAACCACTAGCTAGGAATGGTCATTCCCGCCGTTTTGACCGCATTTTGAAACGGGCATAAAAAATCAAAAAATTGGAAAACCTTCGCATTGTGTCATTATATATGACCAAGTTACCAGGAAAAATAATAAACATGTAATACGGCAATTCTTTTAAAAAAGTGTTATCAGAAATGAGCTATCATGCGTGAGGATTCATGGCTTTCAAGCCAAATGATCAATCCTATGGTCACATTCATGGCATAGTTTGTTCAAATGATCTCATATTGTGCACAAGGATGCATATTGGAATGGAAAACAATGTTGCCCAAGGAAGTTTTCATTTTCTTTGGACGAAAAAACCATTTTCCATTTTTCGAGTGCCCAAAAGGAGGTTTTTTTTTGTGAAGGACCTCCCAAATAATTGTTGCAAAATTGGACCAAATCAATTTTCTAAAATACTAGGACATATTTAATACACAATTTACAAATTGGTTGGGTGTAAAAATTTTTGATCCACCTCTCGTTAAAAAGACAAATTTCCGCCAATTCAGTTGAAAGCGGGTCAAATTTGAACCGCAGCTGCCTCGTAGTTTACTATTTATTTTTTCCAAAAATCATTTATAATTACATAAGTACCTATTTAATCATAAATACATGGTTTGGTGGCAATACGTCGAGGTTTGGGCGGTGGCCGAGGCCCCCAACTCTAGAGCGTGTAAACTCGCATGCCCGCCGCATGGTCACTGCGTGACCGTGGTGTTGCCATGTGTTCTGGGCAGCCTAGGCATGTCTAGCGGCTTGGGCACTCCCCAGGTAGTTTCTAGGAAGAAAATTACAACATAAGATTCTCACGAGGAGACCGATCGATGCTCAAACATGAATTAGCAGCCAAGTGTTTGATTAGTGGTACGGGAAATGTACATGGCTAATGGGCGTGAGTTTTGGCTGAGGATGATCAGTTACTAAGAAGACCGTCTTCACAAATTTTCAACTCAAAAGGAGGAGCCTAGGTGGTACTTGCTTTGCAAACTACCACACTAGACATAACTACGAATGTTGAAGCTCGGCTCAAAATAATGAATGGATTGAGCTGGCATTTGGTGGAGGATGGTTATTTGGGCATAGGAAAGCACTGTAGAAAATGGATACTATTTGGACATGATAAAGTGGTACTTCCTTCACAAACTGTTGTTTTGAACAGAATAGGAAAATGAATATTTTTGAATTATTTTTGAACTAGGCAAGGAAGGGTTTTACATATTTGACGATGATTTGACCCAAAGAATTTATGAGATTTTTTTGGGAATTTTGGGAATGACGGAAATATAGGTTGCTTCACAACCTAGGGCAAAAACTGCCACATGGACATGACACATAGGCAAAACTGATGAGGTGGCGCCTAGTCATAGCAACCCACCACAATTTATAAGGCTATGACCATCTATATTGGTCGTTAATAACTAGAAATAAGGCAGCGGACTAGCGTTGTTTGCTTTATGACCATTTCATGTAAGGAAATTACGACCTTTCTGACCAAAATGGTCGCAATGGTTTAGGGTTTGGAGCCCCCCGAGCAGCTTTTGACCAATTGGTCTGAAATGCTCACAGATCTATGACCATTTCTTCTAGGGTCACTGACAGAAGGTCACTAGTTGACATATTTCTTGTAGTGTGTACCCGTGAGATCCCATCTTGGGGCCTTTTCCGGTGCTCCGCTGGAGGGGGAATCGATCACGGAGGGCTTCTACATCAACTCCATGGCCTCTCCGATGATGTGTGAGTAGTTTACCACAGACCTTCGGGTCCATAGTAATTAGCTATATGGATTCTTCTCTCTCTTTGGATCTCAATACAAAGTTCTCCTCGATTCTCTTGGAGATCTATTCGATGTAACTCTTTTTGCGGTGTGTTTGTCGAGATCCAATGAATTGTGATTTTATGATCAAGATTATCTATGAACAATATTTGATTATTCTCTGAAATATTTTATGCATGATTTAATATCTTTGCAAGTCTATTTGAATTATCAGTTTGGTTTGGCCTACTAGATTGATCTTTCTTGCAATGGGAGAAGTGCTTAGCTTTGGGTTCAATCTTGCGGTGTCCTTTCCTAGTGACAGCAAGGGCAGCAAGGCACGTATTGTATTGTTGCCATCGAGGATAAAAGATGGGGTTTATGTCATATTGCTTGACTTTATCCCTCTACATCATGTCATCTTGCCTAATGCGTTACTCTGTTCTTATGAACTTAATACTCTAGATGCATGCTGGATAGCGGTCGATGTGTGGAGTAATAGTAGTAGATGCAGAATCATTTCGGTCTACTTGTCACGGACGTGATTCCTATATACATGATCATGCCTAGATATTCTCATAATTATTCGCTTTTCTATCAATTGCTCAGCAGTAATTTTTTAACTCACCGTAGATTATGCTATCTTGAGAGAAGCCACTAGTGAAACCTATGGCCCCTAGGTCTATCTTCCATCATATTATTTCCCATCTACTTGATATTTCCTTAGTTGTTTACTTTGTAATCTTTATTTTCCAATCTATATAATAAAAATACCAAAAATATTTATCTTATTATCTCTATCAGATCTCACTTTCGTAAGTGACCGTGAAGGGATTTACAACCCCTTTATCGCGTTGGTTTCGAGGTTCTTGTTTGTTTGTGTAGGTACTGGAGACTTGTGTGTTACCTCCTACTGGATTGATACCTTGGTTATCAAAACTGAGGGAAATACTTACACTACTTTGCTGCATCACCCTTTCCTCTTCAAGGGGAAAACCAACTCAAGCTCAAGAGTAGCAGGAAGGATTTCTGGGGCCGTTGCCGGTGAGGTTTTCACCAAGTCAAGTCAAGCTTTGATCTCCCGCCAACATGTGGATTTATTGTGCCCATACCAAGTACCCATCACAAACTCTTATCCCTCGCATTACATTATTTGCCATTTTCCTCTCGTTTTCCTCTCCCCCACTTCACCCTTGCCGTTTTATTCACCCTTCTTCTGTTCGTCTTTTCGTTTCTTTTGATGTCTTACGTGGCTCGTTTGGTTGGAATAGTTGTTTATTTATTGCTAAACAGAGAACCTAAGATCTATGGATCCTCATCCGCTTGCTAATATTTTTAAGAGATCCATTTATGATGAACCAATTGCTGGTGAGTTTTGTGCACTAGATTATCTTTATGAAGTTTTGCTTGAAATTCGTGAATCTGAAAATTGTGATGAAGTACTTTATGGAGTGATTCACGATGGATCTTTGAATAAAAAGCATGATTGCAATGATGATAGTATAAATTCTATTAATGTCAATTGTTCTTATAATATGCAAAACCCTAAGCTTGGGGATGTTAGTTTTGCTATGTCTACTACTTGTTGCAATGATCATGATTGGGGTGATTCTTCTTTTGATCTTGAAAATTTATTTAAGCCCCATGATGAAAATGAGATTGACTATAATGTTTGCAATAATATTGAAAGTGGTTTTGGAAGACTGTCAACTTTATATCCCACATATTTGGAGAATGTTCAATCTTATGAAGTTTTTGATAAAAGTGGGTTTGGAGAGCTCATGACTTTAGTTAATGTTAATCCCACTATTTTAGAGGAGTGCCAACGTTGCATACATGTGGATCGTGTTAAGAATATGTTTTGTGATAGCTATGTTTTTTTTAATTTTCTTATGATCCTACATGTAATTATTATGAGAGAGGAAAATATGGTTGTAGAAATTTTCATGTTACTAAATTACCTCTCGTTATGTTGAGATTGCTATTGTTTCTTTCCACTTCCTTGCATATGCTAGTTTTTGTTCGCCTTGATAATTTGTTTGATTATAAAATACCTATGCATGGGAAGTATGTTAGACTTAACTGTGTTTGTCACATGTTTTATGATGCTCTCTTTGCGCTTCAATTCTTTTCTTTCATATGAGCACCATTAAAATTATCAATGCCTAGCTAAAAGGCTTTAAAGAAAAGCGCTTGCTGGGAGACAACCCAATATTTTTCCTTTCTATTAGTCAATAAAAAATTCATCTAGATTATGTTATGATTGTGTTTTTCTTGTTTTAATTAGTGTTTGTGCCAAGTAGAACCTTTGGGAAGACTTGGGGGAAGTCTTTGCGATCTTGCTGTAAAAAACAGAAACTTTAGCACTCACGAGATTTGCTGCCATTTTTTACTGGAGAGTGAGATTAGGTTGATTATTTTTGCAGATGATTAATAGACAAATTCCTCACGTTAACCAATTTATTTCAGAATTTTTGGAGTTACATAAGTATTAGAAACCTACAGATTACTATAGACTGTTCTGTTTTTGACAGATTCTGTTTTTCGCGTGTTGTTTGCTTATTTTAATAAATCTATGGCTAGTATCGGGGGGTATGAACAATAGAAAAGTTAGAATACAGTAGGTTTAACACCAATATAAATAAAGAATGAGTTCATTACAGTACCTTGAAGTGGTGGTTTGTTTTCTTATACTAACGGAGCTCATGAGATTTTCTGTTGAGTTTTGTGTTGTGAAGTTTTCAAGTTTTGGGTAAAGATTTGATGGATATGGAATAAGGAGTGGCAAGAGCCTAAGCTTGGGGATTCCCAAGGCACCCCAAGGTAAAATTATAGGACAACCACAAGCCTAAGCTTGGGGATGCCTCGGAAGGCATCCCCTCTTTCGTCTTCGTCCATCGGTAACTTTACATGATGCTATATTTTTGTTCACCACATGATATGTGTTTTGCTTGGAGTGTCTTGTATGATTTGAGTATTTTCTTTTTAGTTTACCACAATCATACTTTCTGACACACCTTTTGGGAGAGACACACATGAATCGGAATTTATTAGAATACTCTATGTGCTTCACTTATATCTTTTGAGCTAGATAGTTTTGCTCTAGTGCTTCACTTATATCTTTAAGAGCACGGTGGTGGTTTTATTTTATAGAAATTATTGATCTCTCATGGTTAAGTTATATTATTTTGAGAGTCTTATAGAACAGCATGGTAATTTTCTTTGGCTATAAAATTTGTCCTAATATGATAGGCATCCAAGATGGGTATAATAGAAACTTTCATAAAAAGTGCATTGAATACTATGAGAAGTTTGATACTTGATGATTGTTTTGAGATATGAAGATGGTGATATTAGAGTCATGCTAGTTGAGTAGTTGTGAATTTGAGAGATACTTGTGTTAAAGTATGTGATTCTCGTAGCATGCATGTATGGTGAACCATTATGTGATGAAGTCGGAGCATGGTTTATTTATTGATTGTCTTCCTTATGAGTGGCGGTCGGGGACGAGCAATGGTCTTTTCCTACCAATCTATCCCCCTAGGAGCATGCGCGTAGTACTTTGTTTAGATAACTAATAGATTTTTGCAATAAGTATGTGAGTTCTTTATGAATAATGTTGAGTCCATGGATTATACGCACTCTCACCGTTCCACCATTGCTAGCCTCTCTAGTACCGCGCAACCTTCGCCGGTATCATAAACCCACCATATACCTTCCTCAAAACAGCCACCATACCTACATATTATGGCATTTCCATAGCCATTCCGAGATATATTGCCATGCAACTTTCCACCGTTCCATTTATTATGACACGCTCCATCATTGTCATAGTGCTTTGCATGATCATGTAGTTGACATCGTATTTGTGGCAAAGCCACCATTCTTAATTCTTTCATACATGTCACTCATGAGTCATTGCACATTCCGGTACACCGCCGAAGGCATTCACATAGAGTCATATTTTATTCTAAGAATCGAGTTGTAAGTAAATAAAAGTGTGATGCTCATCATTATTAGAGCATTGTCCCATGTAAGGGAAGGATGATGGAGACTATGATTCCCCCACAAGCCGGGATGAGACTCCGGAAAAAAAAGAAAAAAAAGAGGCCATAAAAAAATAAAAAGGCCCAAATAAAAAAATGATGAGAGAAAAAGAGAGAAGGGACAATGTTACTATCCTTTTACCACACTTGTGCTTCAAAGGTAGCACCAAGATCTTCATGATAGAGAGTCTCCTATGTTGTCACTTTCATATACTAGTGGGGATTTTACATTATAGAACTTGGCTTGTATATTCCAATGATGGGCTCAAAATGCCCTAGGTCTTCGTGAGCAAGCAAGTTGGATGCACACCTACTTAGTTTCTTTTGTTGAGCTTTCATACACTTATAGCTCTAGTGCATCAGTTGCATGGCAATCCCTACTCACTCTCATTGATATCTATTGATGGGCATCTCCATAGCCCGTTGATACGCCTAGTTGTTGTGAGACTATCTTCTCCTTTTTGTATTCTCCACAACCACCATTCTATTCCACCTATAGTGATATATCCATGGCTCACACTCATGTATTGCGTGAAGATCAAAAAAGTTTGAGAACATCAAAAGTATGAAACAATTGCTTGGCTGGTCATCAAGGTTGTGCATGATTTAAATACTTTGTGTGATGAAGATAGAGCATAGCCAGACTATATGATTTTGTAGGGATAAATTTCTTTGGCCATGTTGTTTTGAGAAGACAAGATTGCTTTGTTAGTATGCTTGAAGTATTATTATTTTTATGTCAATATTAAACTTTTGTCTTGAATCTTTCGGATATGAACATTCATGCCACAATAAAGAAAATTACATTGATAATTATGCTAGGTAGCATTCCACATCAAAAAATTTGTTTTTATCATTTACCTACTCGAGGACGAGCAGGAATTAAAGTTGGGGATGCTTGATACGTCTCCAACGTATCTATAATTTTTTATTGTTCCATGTTATTATATTATCTATTTTGGATGTTTAATGAGCTTTGTTATGCACTTTTATATTATTTTTGGGACTAACCTACTAACCAAAGGCCCAGTGCAAATTGTTGTTTTTGCCTATTTTAGTGTTTCGCAGAAAAGGAATATCAAACGGAATCCAAACGGAATGAAACTTTGGGAGAGTTATTTTTGGAACAAACGTGATCCATGAGACTTGGAGTGGACGTCAAGAAAGAAGCGAGGAGGCCACGAGGCAGGAGGGCACGCCCAAGGGGGTAGGCGCGCCTCCCACCCTCATGGGCCCTCGCAGCTCCACCAACGTACTTCTTCCTCCTATATATAACCATATACCCCGAAAACATCCAGGAGCACCACGAAACCCTATTTCCACCGCCGCAACCTTCTGTACCCGTGAGATCCCATATTGGGGCCATTTCCGGCACTCCGTCGGAGGGGGAATCAATCACGGAGGGCCTCTACATCAACTCCATGGCCTCTCCGATGATGTGTGAGTAGTTTACCACAGACCTTCGGGTCCATAGTTATTAGCTAGATGGCTTCTTCTCTCTCTTTGGATCTCAATACAAAGTTCTCCTCGATTCTCTTGGAGATCTATTTGATGTAACTCTTTTTGCGGTGTGTTTGTCAAGATTCGATGAATTGTGAGTTTATGATCAAGATTATCTATGAACAATATTTGATTCTTCTCTGAAATCTTTTATGCATGATTTAATATCTTTGCAAGTCTCTTCGAATTATCAGTTTGGTTTAGCCTACTAGATTGATCTTTCTTGCAATGGGAGAAGTGCTTAGCTTTGGGTTCAATCTTGCGGTGTCCTTTCCCAGTGATAGCAGGGGCAGTAAGGCACGTATTATATTGTTGCTATCGAGGATAAAAAGATGGGGTTTATATCATATTGCTTGAGTTTATCCCTCTACATCATGTCATCTTGCCTAATGTGTTACTCTATTCTTATGAACTTAATACTCTAGATGCATGCTGGATAGCAATCGATGTGTGGAGTAATAGTAGTAGATGCAAAATCGTTTCGGTCTACTTGTCGCAGACATGATGCCTATATACATGATCATGCCTAGTGTCGGTGTCAAAACTGGCGGATCTCGGGTAGGGGGTCCCGAACTGTGTGTCTAGGCCGGATGGTAACAGGAGGCAGGGGACACGATGTTTTACCCAGGTTCGGGCCCTCTTGATGGAGGTAAAACCCTACGTCCTGCTTGATTAATATTGATGATATGGGTAGTACAAGAGTAGATCTACCACGAGATCAGAGAGGCTAAACCCTAGAAGCTAGCCTATGGTATGATTGTTCCTACGGACTAAAACCCTCCGGTTTATATAAACACCGGAGAGGGCTAGGGTTACATAGAGTCGGTTACAATGGTAGGAGATCTACATATCTGTATCGCTAAGCTTGCCTTCCACGCCAAGGAAAGTCCCTTCCGGACACGGGACGAAGTCTTCAATCTTGTATCTTCATAGTCCAGGCGTCCGGCCGAAGGTATAGTCCGGCTATCTGGACACCCCCTAATCCAGGACTCCCTCACCTAGATATTCTCATAATTATTCGCTTTTCTATCAATTGCTCGACAATAATTTGTTCACCCACCGTAGATTATGCTATCTTAAGAGAAGCCACTAGTGAAACCTATGGCCCCCGGGTCTATCTTCCATCATATTATTTTCCCATCTACTTGCTATTTCCTTAGTTGTTTACTTTGTAGTCTTTATTTTCCAATCTATATAATAAAAATACCAAAAAAATTTATCTTATTATCTCTATCAGATCTCACTTTCGTAAGTGACCGTGAAGGGATTGACAACCCCTTTATCGCGTTGGTTGCGAGGTTCTTGTTTGTTTGTGCAGGTACTGGAGACTTGTGTGTTACCTCCTACTGGATTGATACCTTGGTTCTCAAAACTGAGGGAAATACTTACGCTACTTTGCTGCATCACCCTTTCGTCTTCAAGGGAAAAACCAACACAAGCTCAAGAGGTAGCATCTGGCAATTGTTTTACTTCAAACACAGGATCACCTTTAGGTGGAGGAGGACCTCCCAGAGTTTCAATAGGCAAATTGTGTTTAAGCAGAGGACATGTTCAAATAAAATCTTATCTATTTCATTTCTTTCATGCATATGTAAATAATTTTCATGGTCTAGCAAATATTGTTCTAAAGGATCAGTAGGTGGCATAGCAATAGAAGCAATACCAATTAATTCATCCTTACTAGGCAATTCTTTTTTCATGATGATTTCTACTAAACTTGGAAAAATTAAACTCATGAGACTCATCACCAAAGCTAACACCCACAGTTTGTTTCTTACAATCTATCTTAGCTTTAACTGTGTTCAAGAAAGGTCTACCAAAGATAATGGGACAGAAGTCATCTTGCGGGGTCCAAGAACAAGAAAATCAGTAGTATATTTTATTTTCACACACAAGACTTCAACATCTCTAATGATCCCACAAGGTGATATGTTGTCTCTATTAGCAAGTTTAATAGTAACATCTATGTCTTCTAACTCAGCAGGTGCTATGTCATTTATAATTTCTTGATATAGAGTGTAAGGAATAGCACTCACACTAGCACCCATATCACATAAACCATGATAACAGTGATCTCCTATTTTAACTGAAATAATAGGCATGCCAACAAAAGGTCTATTTTTGTCTTTTCCCTCAGGTTTAGCAATTCTAGCAGCTTCTTCACAGAAGTAAATAACATGCCCTTCCATATCTTCTTCCAAGAGATCTTTAACCATAGCAATGCTAGGTTCTACTTTAATTTGTTCATCAGGTTTAGGTGTTCTAAGATAGCTTTTGTTAACTACAATTGAAACTCTAGCATGCTCCTTTATCCTAACAGGAAAAGGGGGTTTCTCAATATAAGCAGAAGGAATAACTGGATCAACATTATAAAGTATAGTTTCTTCTTTAACTAGTACTGGTTCTTTAATTTCTTCTTTAATAGGTGGGTGATATCTAAACCACTTCTCTTTAGGGAGTTCAACATGAGTAGCAAATGATTCACAAAAGGAGGCTACTATCTCAGAGTCTAGTCCATATATAGTGCTAAACTTTTGAAAAGCATCAGTATCCATAAAAGATTCAACACAATCATACTTAAGTTTAATACCTGACTCTTTACCTTCGTCGAGTTCCCAATCTTCATAGTTGTGTTTAATTCTTTCCAAAAGATCCCACCGGAATTCAATAGCCTTCTTCGTAAACGAACCAGCACAGGAAGTATCAAGCATGGTTTGATCATTACGAGAGAGCCGAGCATAAAAATTCTAGATAATAATTTCTCTTGAGAGATCATGGTTGGGGCATGAATATAACATTGACTTAAGCCTCCCCCAAGCTAGAGCCATACTTTCTCCTTCATGAGACCAAAAATTGTACATATAATTCCAATCACGATGAACTAGATGCATAGGATAAATTTTTTGGTGGAACTCCAATTTCAAACGATTCCAATTCCATGATTATATCATCGCATAGCCTATACCATGCCAATGCTTTTCCCTTCAGAGATAAAGGGAAAACCTTTCGCATCACCTCATCTCCGGGTAAACCTGCAAGCTTAAACAATCCACAAATTTGTGCGACATATATCAAGTGCATATCAGGATGTTCAATTCCATCCCCCGCATAAGGATTAGCTAGCAGTTGTTCTATCCACTACTAGGAAAAGGGATATAGATAGGATTGACACTAATGGCACACCAGCGAAGTAGTACGCCACTACTATATACTAATGGCGCACCAGTTGGTGATGCGCCATTAGTGTGGAAGACACTAATGGCGCACCAGAAAACAGGTGCGCCACTAGTGATATTTTTTTTCATTTTTTCATACATACTAATGGCGCATCCTACCGAAGTGCACCATTACTAGTTCTAACTAGTAATGGCGCACCAGACATGGAGTGCGCCAGTACTGAATTTTTTTATTCTTTTTTTTGCAAAACAACTAATGGCGCACCGCCTCACAGTGCGCCATTACTAGTTTAAACTACTAATGGCGCACCCTGTAAAAGTGCGCCATTAGTATATATATATATATA
>NC_057803.1:10001282-10005727 GCF_018294505.1 Triticum aestivum
GTGGTGCGCCATTAGTAACCTGGGACCCCAACAAGATATTTTGGACAGCCCCACACCTACCCACTCACTTTCCCCACTTCATTCCCTCCACCTCCTTCTCCAAGCTTTCGGCTGCCTCCTCCTCCTCACCTCATTTCCACCATAGATTCATCAAAATTAAGTGGTGAAATTACCTTTTTTTGATAGGTAAGTAAGGGGAAAGCTATCTTCATGATGTAAATCTACTTTTTTTCTCCCTAGCTCGCTCCAACAACGTGCACATGCACTTTTTGTGGCCTAGCTAGATCTATGTATGTTTGTGGTGTTGCATGTGTTTGTGGTGTTGCATATATGTTTGTGTTTGCAGGTACCGGTATTTGAAATGCGATAGTTGCCAATATTTTGCCGGAATGTTGATTCATTTCCGTTTCGGCAAGAATTTTGGCACTATGCATTCTTTTTGGGCCTATTTTTAGGGAAGGTCATGCCAAATTTTTTCTTGGTTCTAAAATATCGTTTTGCTCTACCCCCGCAGGCGACCATGGTCCGCATGATGACCGAAGGCATCGTGAATAGGTTTTTGAGCTCCGCGAAGGCTGAGATGCTTCAAAAGAACGAGACGGAGATAAGATGTCCGTGTCAAAGATGCAAGCTGAAGAGCCTTATTGCGGACCCGGATTCCGGGCAGGTGCGGGACCACCTGCTCTTGCGTGGTTTCATGGATGGCTACCAGTGGCAAGGTGATGAAGATGACTATGAAGTCGTCCATGGGGGCCGGGCAAGAGATGAGGAAGGGCAACAAGACAAGTACCACCGCGGCGAGGACGGGCGAGAAGACGAAGAATCTCCAGGACATGATCACGACAGTGATGCTATACACAGTCATCATGTAGAAGATGTCGTACATGATGATGAGAAGATCAAGACGAAGGGCATGATCATGAAGATGAAGATGCCAGAGCAGACAACGATGGAGGCTGGGTGCAGGACCCTCATATTCAAGAGCTGCTTCTCAAGAAGACGGATAACGCAAGAGCTGCCGCCCGAGAGAAAGCCAAGCTGGATCAACTGGAGATAGACGCGGTTACTCCATTGTATGAAGGATGCAGGCCCGAGGATACCCACCTGAAAGTAACGCTCATGGCTCTGGAGATGAAGGTAAAACACAAAATGACCGACGCATGCTTCGACGAGAACATGTCATTCTGGCACGAACGTCTTCCCAAGGGGAACAAGTGCCCGACCAGTTTTGAGGAGGCGAAGAAAATCGTGTATCCTCTGGATTTACTGCATGTGAAATACCATGTGTGCATGAACAATTGCATCATTTATCGGGACGAGCACGCGGAGTCTACCATATGTCCGGTGTGCGGCGTCACTCGATACAAGAAGAGGAAGAAAGCTCCTCGAAAATCGGTGTGGTACTTTCCGATCACTCCTCATCTGCAGCGGTATTTCGCAGACCCTAAGGTAGCAAAGCTCCTGCGTTGGCACACGGATAGGGAGGAGAAGAAGCGGGAAGATGACGGAAATGATCCGGAGATAAATAAAAAAGACAAGATGCTGAGTCACCCTAAGGATGCGAGCCAGTGGCAAGCGTTGAACTTCGAATACCCAGAATTTGGGAAGGATCCAAGGAACATCATGCTGGGCGCGAGCACCGATGGAGTCAATCCGTTTGGCAGCCAGAGAAGCACACATAGCACGTGGCCTGTGTTTGTGTGGATGTACAACCTTCCCCCCTGGTTGTGCATGAAGAGGAAGTACATTCACATGAGTATGCTAATTGAAGGGCCGAAACAACCAGGGAACGACATCAATCTGTATCTGGGGCTGCTGAAAGAGGAGCTAGACACGCTGTGGAAAACGCCAGCCAATACGTGGGACACTGCAGAGAAAGAATATTTCCCTATGAGAGCCGCACTGCTCACGACGGTGCACGACTATCTCGGTTACGGATATCTCGTGGGGCAGGTAGTCCATGGATTTTCTGGATGCATAAGGTGCATGGATGACACAACGTATCGCCAGCTAGATAGAGATCCCGGATCTTCGAAAACCGTGTTCATGGGACATCAAAGGTGGCTTCGCGACGATGACCCGTGGAGGAAACGCAAGGATCTGTTCGATGGTGAAACCGAACCCCGAAAACGCCCGCGTACGAGGAGTGGCGAGGAAATAGACGAGTTGTTGAAAAATTGGAAAGATTGCCCACTGCCGGGAAAGAAGCAAAAGGCGCCAGAGCCGGGAAAGAAGCGAAAGGCGCCAGAGCCGCTGCTGAAGGTATGGAAAACGAGGTCTGTTTTCTGGGACTTGCCGTACTGGAAGATCCACCGTGTGCCTCACAGCCTTGATGCCATGCATATCACGAAGAACGTGTGCGAGAGTCTGCTTGGTACCCTGCTCAACATGCCAGAGAGGACCAAAGATGGGCCGAAAGCAAGGGCAGACTTGAAATCAATGGGCATCAGGCAGGAGCTTCATGCTAATGATGATGATGATGATGATGAGACGAAGCAGGACCCAAAAACTCGTCGCAAAGGAAAAAAAGGCCAAGAAGACCAAAAGTGACTACCCTCCCGCGTGCTTCACTCTAAGTCAGGAGGAGATCGAGCAGTTTTTCACCTGCCTCGTAGGAGTAAAACTTCCTTACAGTTACGCGGGGAAGATAAGCAGATACCTAGACCCAGCGAAGCAGAAGTTCAGCGGGATGAAGTCTCATGACTGTCACGTGCTGATGACGCAGATACTTCCAGTTGCAAACCGTGGGATCATGGACGCGCACATCCGTGAAACGCTATTTGGCCTATGCAACTTTTTCGACGTCATCTCTCAGAAGTCGATTGGCGTGAGGCAACTTAGAAGGCTACAGGAAGAGATCGTGGTGATACTATGCGAGCTTGAGATGTACTTCCCGCCCGCATTCTTCGACGTTATGGTGCATCTGCTGGTCCATATTGTGGAGGATATCATCCAACTCGGGCCGACGTTCCTGCACAGCATGCTGCCGTTTGAAAGGATGAATGGTGTCATCAAAGGATACGTTCGCAACATGTCACATCCAGAGGGAAGTATAGCCAGGGGCTTTTTGACCGAAGAGTGCATCTCCTACTGCACGAATTATCTAGGCATCGAGAACCCTGTTGGTCTGCCCGTCAACAGGCACCTCGGCAGGCTCGCTGGATGGGGTCACCGTGAGGGTCGCCGCGAAATGCATGTCGACTTTGAGGGTCGACTCGCCAACTTTGAAAGAGCAAACCTAGTCGCACTACAACACATAGACGTGGTCGATCCTTGGGTGGTAGAGCACAAAACCTTTATTGAGAAGACGTACAATGACCGAGGCCAATAGAGGATGGACGGAGATATAATCAAAGAGCACAACTCATGTTTCACGTGTTGGTTCAAGCAGAAGCTTCTGTCATACCCTTTACATGAGGATTCTTCCATGGAAGAACAACTCATATTGGCCTTGTCACAGGGCGCCGAGCACAACCTGGTGACCTATGAGGCGTACGATATCAACGGCTACACATTCTACACTGAGGACAAGGACATGAAGAGCGATGGTTATCAGAACTCCGGGGTAACAATGGAATCCTACACCGGTAACGACAAGGACAGATACTACGGAAGGATCGAGGAGATCTGGGAGCTAAGCTACGCTGGAGAGAAGGTCCCGATGTTCCGTGTCAGATGGGCCAAGAGCGTCCTAAAAGAAGACCGGTATTTCACCACCATGGTTATACCCGAAGCCAAATCCAAGACCAAGGGAGCAAACGTCACCGCGAAAAATGAGCCATGGGTACTGGCTTCCCAAGTGGACCAATGCTTCTTCATTACCGACCCATCAAAGCCCAGTCGTGTTGTCATGAGGAGAGGCAAAAGGAAGATCATCGGAATGGATGGAGTAGCCAATGAGCAAGACTTCGACAAGTACGGTGACTCGAAGATCGAACATGACGACGACGATGAAATAGCAGCACACACCACAAGAAGAAGCAGGACCACCCTACCTAAAGGACGTCCGTTCCACAGAAGAACTCCATTTGCGAAAAAGAAGGGCAAGAAGATTGTGAACAGATAGCTAGCTAAGATTGATTGTATTTAAATCGTAGTCTTCATTTCTCGATTGTATTTCATGGGCACTTTTTGATATCATGAATATTTTTAAATTTCACGGGCACTTTTTGAATTCATGAGGACACTCGATCTCGATCCCCCTCCACCGCCACCGACGAGCACCCGGCCCCCCGTACCCTCCCCCGCTCCACCGTCGTCGATGACCCACCACTCCCCCGGCCCGCTCCATCGTTGCCGCCGACCCTCCGCACCCTCCCCCGGCCCGCTCCACCGCCGCCGCCGACACCCCGCACCCTCCCCCACTTTTTGATGATATTTTTAAATAACAAATTTGATGATATTTTCAAATAACAAATTTGATGATATTTAAAAAAATTGATGAT
>NC_057803.1:10006274-10027911 GCF_018294505.1 Triticum aestivum
GACCCCCGCGCCCGCTCCACACCCTAGCACCTCCCCACTTCCCCTCCCATCGCGCTGCTTCACCCGACTAGGTCGTCCCCGTCACCGCATCGTCCCTGCGACCACCGTCGTCCCCGCACCCCACCAAGGAGTCCAGGAGCTCTGCAGTGTTATTCTACGTCATCTATGGCCAGCCGTTCGAGCTCGACGACTCTACATCGTGCGGATCGAGGTCTTCTTCAACCTTCGGCCACCGCGGCCTCACCGTCGATCCGCGTCACCTCGTCAACCCCGTCCCCGCACGAGCTCGCCATCATCTTCCTCTCGGTGAGCTGCACGGGTTCCCCTCCCCCCCTTTGATTTCGTCTTCCTCTCTGTCAGTGTAGCTAGTTGTTATCCAAGTCGCCACAGGACCGGCCTTGTTTGTTTAGGAGCAGATTTATACTTCTTCTGGAAAAGAAACCTGAACAAAAATGATCTGTGCTTAATAGCAAAATTATATATGGCAGTTGGTTAAAACTCAATTTCATGACACATTCTAGGAGATTTGTTTGCTTTTGTGTGAAACATACTAGTATGTAACTATGTGCTCATGTTAATTGCTTAGTTTATGAAAGGGTAATTATGTCACAAAGTAACTATGGCACACATAGGTAAACAGGAAATAGCATCACACTTGAGCTAGTAAAATTTGAGAAAACTCCTAGGACATCAATGACACAGAACCACAACTACAGCAAGCAAAGACATATCTGGTGCCTCATAACAGCTAGCAACTCATATCTGTCTTTATTATTCTGCAAATTCAGTTTATACATTCCTTTGTTTCCAGACAAATGATTTGAAGCGATAATGATCCCAATGGCATATTATTAGTGGCTATTTGGCTATCAGAAAAGCAAGAGACATAAGAACGATCTGCATATTGTTTGCTGAGTTTTGGAGAACATACTGTATTCACTCTAAGAAATAATTATGGAAACATCACTCATTTTTTTCATGGCCTGGAAAGCATGTAGGGAGTTCTCACTTGTTTTAAAAAAGCCGCATATAGCTCTCACTTTATCCAGTAGCTCCATGGAACTGTTAGGCATTTGTTCGTTATTGGTTGCAATTTTTTGGTCTGCGAGTGGACATAACAGTACACTGCGCTGTCCATGTAGTGAGATGAAGATGTTTGGTCAGAGAACAAGGCTATAGTGATCAATGCACATGACACATGTATCATGTATCAGTAGAGTAATTTGTATAGTCACACCAACTGCTTCACTAAATGAACACATGCTTTGCTTGTGTGTTCCTGCTGCTTGACTAATTGAACACCTGCTGTTGCTACTATGGGACAATGTTCCTTCTTCTCTTCCTGATGTTGCTATTTCCATTGAAGTACTCACATGTGTTCTAGATGAGCTGCTGCTAGTTAGTTCCCCTTAGACTACATTGTAGATTGCATAGCATAACTCCAGAATTTTGTCATTGCACACCTGCTGCTAGTTAGTTCTGTAGATACTTAAAACACATATCACTTGTCAGGTTTCGTTCAGTATATTAAATCCTATGAAATTATCAAAGTGGGCTGTACTATGTTGGACAGAATTTTACGTTTGGACTTGGGTGAATGTAACCAGACTTATACTCTCAGATTTTTTCATAGTTGATGGTGTGAGGACTTATAATGTGATAAAGTATATATGGTGTGAGGACTTATAATTTTTGTTGGGTGACCTATTAGATCTGGAATGGAAGCTCACATAAGTTGAGCTGATTTTTGTCCATATGCAAGCAGAGGACCATATGGTCTGTGGCCTTTTCATCCATATGAAAGTAGAGGCATATTGTGGTGCTGAATTTTCTGCTCTGATTGTTGCTCAAAGAAATTTAGCAAAAAAATGGGGTCCTGGGAGACGCTGCTGCTGCTTGAGGCGCTTGAGAGGCCCTTCGTGTCGTGATGATTTTGCAGGTACCCCGAGAGGCCCTTGAGTTCGCCGGAATGTCGATTAACTTCCGTTCCGGCAAATTCGGGTACTCCATATGTCCTATTTTCAGCAAAGGTCATGCTGAAATTTTCCATGAATTTTAGCATGACTTTGCTAAAAATCGGACATATGAGGTACTTGCTACTAATGCATGGGCCGGGGTATCTTATTACTTAATTAAGCAGGATCAACTGCCCCTTTATTCTTGCTGCATTAAACCATAGGTGGCAATAGAGCCAAGTGATTAGGCCCAACTTAGAAATTCTCCTCAGCATCGATAAACCCTAGATGATAAACCCAACATAGGTGGCAATAGAGCCAACTGATTAGTGCCAAGTGATTAGGCCCAACCTAGGGTGCCTCGGCATCGATAAACCCTAAATGATGAAAACTTAGCATTTAGGGTGCCTCGGCGTCGACAAACCCTAAATGATGAAACCTTGGCTTTTAGGGTGCCTCGGTGTCGATGAGAACCTAAATGATGTACGCTTAGGCTTTTAGGGTGCCTCGGCGTCAACAAACCCTAAATGATAAAAGCTTAGCTTTTAGGATGCCTCGGTGTAGACAATCCCTAAATGATGAGACCATGATCTTGTTCCTTGACAATAACCAACTTTTTGACCAAACTTTTTTCCTATTTAGAGCGAAACATGGCCCACAATGATGAGGCCGGCGGTTCGGGCGGCAAGCAATTCTAGGAGCTGTCCCATGAGTTGGAGGAAGAACCTCACCGCTATGAGGACGCCGCGGAAGACACCGATCCTGACTACACAACCCCTAGTGGCGTCGGGGATAACACCACTGATGATGGCGCCGCGGATGCCACCACTGATGATGGCGGCGCACGCACAGATGGCAGCCAACCGAAGAGGCAACGGGAGGACCGGCGCCCGAACGTGCTCGGCACCGTCAGGGAGGAATTTACTGAAGTGAACTCCGACGGGCATCCGACGGCGCCCAAACACGTAGTCAAGGGGTACTCGATTTAGCTCGGGTGCATTCTCTGGAGCACCGCCTCGATCAACACCGAGAACCTAAGGCATAAGGACCGAGGGAATTTACGCAGCCTCCTCTTCATGAAGCTGCATGAACGATACAAGTTCCCCGCTGAGTTCGCAAACACACGCCTCTCGGGTAATAAAGTGAACGGTGCCGCCCTCACGATGATGAGCACGACCCTGTCTACTTGGAAAATCACGATGAAGGCAATGATTGACAAAGGTGATAGTTATGAGAAGATCACGGCGAAATATCCTTTGATGAGCGAAGATGACTACAAGGAGTTCAAGATCAAGTGCGAGAGCCCCGCAACCTCCGAATCAAGTCAGTGGGGGGAAGAAATGCGGCAGTTGAACATAGGGGTCCACCAACTCGGTCCCGGCGGTTACAGAGTGGCGGAGCCTGTATGGGACAAGGAGGACGCAGAGCGTGCCGAGCAAGGCCTACCGCCCCGCTTCGAGAAATACAGTGACAAGCAGACCAGGAACTTTCTCATGGCCCGGTACAAGGAGGACCCGGTAACAAATGAGCTTACCATGGATCCGAAGACCAAGGAGCTTGAGCTTGTTCTGGTAAGGAATACACCCCCGCGTAATTAGCTCCATATGGTTGCATTCTAATTAATCCCCAATATTTCTAAATGGTTCACGTTCCTTCCGCAGGACAAAGAAAGCAGTAGCGTGGGGTCATCTCAGAGCTCCCCTTTCGACACCCCTTTGAATAGGGCATTGAACGTAATGAAAAACAGGGATAAGCTCAATAAGCCGACGTCAGCTGGTCGTGTGGCCGACAAAGGCTTGTCCACAAAATGGTCGTCATACTATGGCGCTGGTGGGCGAAAGGAGAAAAAGACCAGCTCGGAAAGCCAGTCGCGCGAGGTTGAAGCACTCAAGGCGCAAGTGGCGCGGATTCCGGAGATGGTCCAAGAGCAAGTGCAACAACAACTGGGATCGACGCTTACCAGCATTATGCCTACCTTGATTCATGGGATAACGACGTGGATTGAGGGTGGCCAACAGGGGCCGCCCCCGATTCCCAGCTTCACGCCCAGCAACTCACACAACACGCAGGCAACGCCATTGGTGTCTCCGGCGGCGGCGGTATTGGTGTCTACGGCGGCGGCGCCATTGGTGTCTCCGGCGGCGACGGTATTAGTTTCTCCGACGCTGGCATTGGAGCTTAATGCACCCGGGTGTACGCCGGCCGGCACCTCGCCAGCAAGCGGCCCCTCCGTTAGTTGCACACCCGCCGTTGGTGGTGCCTCGACATTAGCCGAGCTCGACGGCATCATGGTAACTAAGCCTCTCGGACGAGGACTTCATCTCCTTGCCTTTGACTGGGCATCCCTGACGCCCTACAAGTTTTCGCAGGGCGCCGCCAACGTTCCTTGCACTCTCCTGCACTTCGTGGGCGGCGAGTTGGTCGATGTCGCCAAGGGCAGAATCATTCAACCGGGCAACCCTGTGTTCCACGGTAATCCGATGCCACCCACAATTTATAGGGTTGAAGTGGTTCGGGTGCTACTAGGCTGCGACGAGCTGTTACCTCCGATTCAACCCGCTGGGGCCGACAAAGAAGATGAGATGACCCTCAGTGCCTGCGTAAGCTGGCCCCTGCTTTGGCCGAAGAGCCAGATTTGTTTGGGGGCGGGGGACCCCACCCCACAGACAAGACCGCCAGTCGTGCTGGCGCCAAGCCATGGCAAGAATGCCGCAACGCTACCGGACATGCCGGACATCCCTATGGCACAGGATCCGGACATGCATATGGCACAGGATCTGGATGACGACGACAACGACGATGGTACATTTACCAACGTCGATAAGTACTTTGCCGAACATGGGTACGGTGACGAGGTCTACGGGCCTCCTTCTCAAGAACCCAAACAAGACGACCGCGATCTAGCTGGTACGACGGAGAAACCCAATTGCAACAGGCGTCGTCTGGCGTTCAGTTCTCAGGAGATGCCTCCAGCTGCCGCCTTCACCGAGCCTCAGACAACGGAGGTGCCAAATATTATCAGCCCCAACACGCTCAAGAAGGCGTTCTGTGAGCAGAACTCGGTCCCATTACAGCAGATCAAGAAGAAGGGCCAGAAATGGCCGACTAAAAAGGCCGCCGGTGCGAGCCAGCTGGCACCGAGTACGATCCATGCTCAGGACGGGCCACCTTCACCTAAGGATATCTCGAGGAGGGTGCATGTGGCGGGTAGGGCGATGCTACTGACAAATATGCTCAGTGCTGCAACCGGTGCTATGCGGAGTCTGCACGACAGTGTTCTTTCTTTGGAGAAGCGGCGTCTCAGAGAGAATGATGTGGCATACCCGGTTTTCGTGGCCAAGGTGCTAGAGGGCAAGGGCTTTGTGGATGGCGCCATCGGGGGTACGATCGTCCTGCGGTTTGATGACATCTTTGCTATGTTCAACCTTCATCCGCTGCACTACACCTTCGTTCGGCTGTTTTCGCTGAGTATGGAGATGCGGATCATTAGAGACAAGACCCCGGACATCGTGATCGTCGACCCCTTCTACATGCGTGCCAAGCTCTTGAGCAGCGCTGGGGACCGCCAAGTCGCGAGTTCACACCTCGAAGACGTCATTCTGGCTAACCCAAATAATGATAACTTCCTTGTGCCTTACTTTCCCGAGTAAGTCATCCCTTAACCGCCCCGTAACATATGATTTCTTAGATTTTGATCGTTCTTTTTTTCTAACATTCCGTGTTCTGTGCAGTGACACACATTGCACACTCATCCTCTTAAGCCCGAAATATTCCATGGCCACGTATTTCGACCCGAACCGTAACTCCAAGATAGACTACACAAATATCAAGAAAGTTCTTGATGATGTTCTCCCTGGCTACGCCAAATTTGGAGGCACCTTCATCAGGGTAGTTCGTAAGTACGGCAAGCACATGTTCGCCCACAATACGACGTTCTGCTGCGTCAAGCAGCCGCCTGGCGGTCAGAAGGATGCCTACTACGCCCTCCATCACATGCGGGCGATCATAAGGGACCATCATCACCTTATGCTACCAAATAATCTCAAAGATTGGGCCGCGAGCTTGTCGGCAATCCAGGACACGGACATCAGACAAGAATTCTTTCGCATCCAGTTGGAGTCTGCGAACATCATCCATCAAGATGTCCTTCATACCTCGGGGCAGTTCTTCCTCAGATATCAACCGTCCAACATTGAGATAGACGGAATGCTACAAATGCAGGCTGACAACGCCCGTGATTTCATGACCATCACGACAGACGGCGGCTTCATCCACGCTCCTGTCCATGAGTCGAGTCGAAAGTAGTGATGTGTAGTTCTGAAACATTGATTGGCTCATGTTGTAATTAAACTTTAATGAATTGTATGTCTCTTTGGTTTGGACAGTCGTTCAACTTAGATGTAATCGCTGCTATTTATTAGTAGGACCATGAATCGTGCTATTAATGTCTTGCTTTTCTCTTTCGATCCTTTTGTTGCATACTTATATATTGCTTATGTATGTATTGTCTGTTGTTTGGCTTGTGCATAGAGATGTCGTCGTATGTCGTGTACAAGGGTAAGGTTCCCGGAGTCTACGACGACTGGGAGGAGTGTCGGAGACAGGTTCACCGTTTCAACAGTAACAGTTACAAAGGGTACACCACTAGGGCGGAGGCCGAATCTAGATACACACGCTATCTAGCGGGAGAGAGGAGGGAGCGTTGGAGGAACCGGATGAAGACCAGTTTGATCGCGATGATGCTCATCGTGATGACCGCAGCTCTCTTCTATGTGATGGTAGTTTAGATGATTGATATCGACTTGTAATGTGAAGACAAACTCGATACTCGCGGTCTCGAGACTTGTAATGTTTTATCTTTGTTCGGTCTTTTGAATTCGGAGACTAATATGATGAATTGTATTCGGAGACTAATCTTCTATTGTATTCGATGAATCTGCTGTTGCTGTGTGCTACTGTCTATATTCTGTCAAATAATATATTTTGTAACCTGTGCAAAAATCAGAAAAGTAAAAAAAACAAATATGCCAAAGGATATTAATGGCGCATCACCACAAGGTGCGCCATTAGTATGCCAAAGGATACTAATGGCGCATCAAGACAGCGTGCGCCATTAGTATGCCAAAGGATACTAATGGCGCATCAAGACAGAGTGCGCCATTAGTATGCCAAGTATACTAATGGCGCATCTATCCGTAGTGTGCCATTAGTGTGACAAAGCACATGGTTAAATATGGCCCCTGGGAGGCACACTAATGGCGCATGGTGTTATATACTAATGGCGCACTGGATGGTGCGCCATTAGTATACCAGATACTAATGGCGCACCAGTGGTGCGCCATTAGTAAAAATTACTAGTGGCGTGCTACTAATGGCGCACCAGTGATGCGCCATTAGTAGGAAAAACTGGTGCGCCATTAGTAGGCCTTTTCCTAGTAGTGATCATACCCGAAGGAATTTTATATTAAATATTTTCAGTAGGTGTAGTAGGTTGAGGGGTAGCTAATTGTGGTTCCGGACGAGGTAAAGATACCCCGAATAGACCCCTCAAAGAATTGTTTTCCATAGTGACAAGTGACAATAAATTTTAGCACACTATATAAATGTTTCCTTACCAAAGGCGCTTCACTCCCCGGCAACGGCGCTAGAAAATAGGCTTGATGACCCACAAGTATAGGGGATCACTTGTAGCTCTTTTCAATAAGTAGGAGTGTTGAACCCAACGAGGAGCAGAAGGAAATGCAAGTAGTTTTCAGTAAGGTAATGTCTGCAAGTGCTGAAATTGTAAGTAGCGAGTAGTTTGATAGCAAGATAATTTGTAATGAACAAGTAATGATAATAGTGACAAGTATGCAGCAAGTCAGCCCAATCTTTTTGAGGAAAAGGACATGCCAAAACGGTCTCTTATAATAAGCAAAGAGTTCTTGAGGGTACACAGGAATTTCATCTAGTTACTTTCATCATGTTGGTTTTATTTGTGTTCGCTACATTGATAATTTGATATGTGGGTGGACCGATGCTTAGGTCTTGTTCTTACTTGAACAAACCTCCTACTTATGATTAACCCTCCCGCAAGCATCCGCAACTACGATAAAAGTATTAAGAATAAATTCTAACCATAACATTAAACTCTAGGATCCAATTGGTCCCTTATAGAATAGTGCATAAACCGGGGTTTAAGTTTCTGTCGCAAGCAACCCACCATCTATTTACTACTCCACAATGCATTCCCTTAGTCCCAAGTACGATGAAGTGTCATGTAGTCGACGTTCACATGACACCACTAAGGGAATCACAACATACAAACTATCAAAATATCGAACACATATCAAATTCACATGATTACTTGCAACATGATTTCTCCCATGACCTCAAGAACAAAAGTAACTACTCACAAATAATAAACATGACCTCAAGAACAAAAGTAACTACTCACAAATAATAAACATACTCATGATCAGAGGGGTATTAATATGCATAATGGATCTGAACATATAATCTTCCACCAAATAAACTGTATAGTAATCAACTACAAGATGTAATCAACACTACTAGTCACCCCTAGCAACAATCTATAGTTCCGGTAACAAGATTGAATACAAGAGATGAACTAGGGTTTGAGATGAGATGGTGCTGGCGAAGATGTTGATGGAGATTGCCCTCCCCAAGATGGGAGAGTTGTTGGTGATGATGATGACGATGATTTCCCCCTCCAAGAGGGAAGTTCCCCCGGCAGAATCGCTCCGCCGGAGGGAAAAAGTGCTCCTGCCCAAGTTCCGCCTCGAGGCGGCGGCGCTTAGTCCCGAAAGTCCTATCTTTATTTTTTCTAGGTCAAAATGACTTATATACCAAAAGATGGGCACCGGAGGTGGGCCGAGGAGACCACAACCCACCAGGGCGCGCCCAGGTGGGTTGTGCCCACCTGGTACCCCCTCTAGTGTTTATTGGCTCCAATATTTCTTAAATAATCCATAAAAAGTCTCCGTAAAGTTTCATCTCATTTGGATTTGTGAAGAATACGTGGTCTGACGTAGCTTTTCCAGGTCCAGATTCCCAACTGCCGGAATTCTCCCTCTTGGTGTGTTCCTTGCAAATTATGAGAGAAAAGACATTAGAATTACTCCAAAAAGCATTATTATGGATAAAAACATTATAAATAACAGTAAGAAAACATGATGCAAAATGGACGTATCATCGAGGTAGATCTTCTATACTCTGTGCCCCATCGACAATCAATACAATACAAGCAGGGCGTAGGGTTTTATCTTTTAGAGAGGGCCCGAACCTGGGTAAAACCATGTCCCCTTTACTTCCTGTTCACCATTGTGCAAAGATCTCTAGCTTAGTACCCCCTACCCAAGGTCCGCCAGTTTAGAACCAACATTGGTGGCCCATGTAGGTCCCGTTATGTGGTCATGAAGGTTCGATGGCTCGTCTTCGGATCAACGATGAAATCGGCTGTGGGAGTTCCTTTGACCCCGGCCAGCTCTTCGCCTTCGGCATCATCGTGGTGCATGCAGATTCGACTGATCATCTCGGCCGGATCGAGAACTTATCCCCGGGCCAAGCTGTCAGGTTTGGAAATCTGGAGTGTGCCACAGATTCTCGTGGCGAGCTCGCTTTCTCCGGTTGGGTGTAAGACTAACCCGAAGATCGCATAGATGTTGTCGTCCTTGCACCAGAATCAATCTCGGAGTAGGACCATGGATCAGCCTACACCTCGGATCTAGCCTTAAGCTCGGATCCGAACACTCTGTCAGTGGATCTGGCATTAGACCCGACCAGTGAAAACCCCGAGGCTGTGTCGAGCAGCTCCTCGGATAAACTTCAGATTAGCCCCGCCTATAGTCAAGAGATGGGCAAGGCTGGCCTCATGCTTCTAAATGAGATGTTAGCTCAAATTCAAAGCCTAGGGATATCAGATGATCTGACCTTAGTCTACGATTAGATCGGATGTAAATTCGAAAGCGCGAAAATTTTCTCCCCACCTGCCACCCACCTGGTCAGCATGGTCGAGGACTTAGCCGACGTGCTGGACTACACCTCCGAAGAGGCCGTCGACATGGATGAAGATGCCACCTATGATGTCTACATGGTAGATGTCATGGTTTTGTCACGGTAGATGTCCTCGCGAAAGGACTTAGTCGTGAGACCATCACTGATAGGTGATTGCTTGAATGGGGTTGATTAGAATCGAGAGACAAGGGTTTACCCAGATTCGGCCCCTCACGGTGGAGGTAAAATCCTACTCCTACTTGATTGATATTGATGATGATGATCTCGATTACAAGGGTGCAACTTGGCTAACCTAGCACTTGAGAGCTTGTATCCTAGTCCTTCCGCCTCAGGGGATCCCCTTTATATATAGGTGGAGGCCCGAGGCTTACAATAGAGTCCAGGTCATATTACGATCCGTGATCTAATACCTTTCCTATTTGTATTGCTCCCTAAGCAAGGAAGCTTCAGGTGGCGTCTTGTACTTCTAGGCTACGAGCCGCCGGCTTCAAGTATTGGCCCAATGAGTCGGCCCACTCTACAAGCCGCCCGGCAGGCCTTGAGGTCTTGAACATCACAACCCATCTTGAGTCATGCTCATTAAGTTGCCACTGGGATAACCTGGCCCAATTAGACGGGTCATATCGTGGGGTTATATCCCCAATATTAGCCCCCAGATTGATTTGAATTCATTCATGTCAATCTTCAACCTGATGAGCATGGTGGGCCCTTCATTTCTTTGAAACTGCATCATGGCTTATAATGTTTCCACACTTTTCATTTTTTTTTCATGTTTGTAAACCATGACGCATCTTCTGTAAATCCAGGAATTCCATTAAGACATCATAATGGATCTCTATGTATATCGGTTTATCCCAAAAACCGAGGGGTTCCTTACTCAAAAAGTTACTGCCTCATTGATTCTCACGCCTGCCTTTCACTCTTCTCTTTTATCCTATAAATACACCTGAGGGGGCTTCTTTTTTACTTTTACCTCTTCGCCCATGAGTCTTCTTCTTCCTTGCATGTTCGAGTTCATCCTCAACCGCACCACTGTTGTGCTTCCTCGAGCTTGTCGGCCACCTCGTCTGCAACCGTGGCGCCACTCTAGTCATCACCGGAGCTCGTCTAAATTTCTCTGTTGCATCCAGGTACGCCAATACTTCCTCCTTTAGATCTGCATTATCTCCTTCATAGTTCGTTGGTAGTTCATCCGTGTTCGTCGACTTTACATCACCATCGTTGTTTAGATCTAGACCCCAATGGACTTCTTATAGGAATGCAATGGTGTTAATCGTGACACCATTTTTGCATCTAGAAACTTTAAATCTTCAATTCATTCCGCTAGTAGATTGGGTGTTGCTTCCACTTCTCATCTTAGGTTTAGCACATTTTTCCCTTTTCGAAACATTTTGTAGATCTGTAACTACAGGTGCTCCCAATAGAAACTTGTTTGTCCAACACTTAGCTGAATATTAGAATCTTCAATTTAGGATAAGCGGCCTTGTGTCTTAACTACTCATCATTTCATATCATAACTTGCTTGTTGTAGAAACCAGTTTTTCCACCATTAGATTGGCTTGTTACTTTGGCAACTCATTGATAATTGAAATAAGCATGTTAACTCTCCCGTGGTCATAGTCATTTTTCTGTGCCGCTAATCTTGTTGTAAAAAACTGATTCGCGGTTTGTCGCGAATAATGACCCATCGGTTTCATTCGCAGTTCTTATTCATTAGGCGACTCATCATGGCAAAAAACACAACTTGCAATTGGATGAGGTCCCAAGTTTCCCAACTTGTGTTAGATGACCTTGTGGGTCAAGGTCTACTGCCAGCCCAAGAAGTAATTGGTTGGCAAGCACCTGGTATAGAGGACTCCCCTCAACCCAGCCCGAAAGAAGTCGTCGTGTTTACTGATCACCTTCATAGGGGCTTCTCTCCGTCCGGGCCAAAGTTCTTTTGATACATCCTTAATTTTTACGACCTTCGCCCTCAAGATCTTGGACCCAATTATGTGTCCTATCTGTGCTAGCTTCAAGTCTTCTATGAAGTGTATCTACAAACAGAACCCATTGTCCCTATCTTTAGGGAATTTTTCTATATCAACCATCAGACTGAATGTGTAGATGGTCCCAGCATAGAACTCGGTGGGGTTTCGATTAAGAGGCAAAAAAATGTTCCTTCCTCAAGCTACCCTATCGAGTCACCCCAAAGGATGGAGCAAAACCTAGTTCTACTATAGGAACACTGCTCCTGCTGATGAAAACCCTTTGTCGGGTTACATAGCTGATCGCCTTGATGCCTCTAATGAGCACCCCAGCTGGGCTTCTCCAGAAGAACATGCTCAAGTCGCCCACATATATCCTAGGTTGAGAGCCTTGCTAGCCAATGGCCTCACTGCAATTGATTTAACCCGATGCTAGGTCAGCTAGAGAATTTTGCCATTAAGTCGTGAGGGCGGTTTAATATGCAATTATACTGGCGGCTTGAACGATGTGCAACACTTTAGTAACACTTACTTGTCAGCTGATGAAATAAACAAGACTATGAAGAGACTACTAGGGGAGACTCAAGAAGCCTATAACAAGACGGGGTTGAATCTGTTCTGTGTTCTTAACCCAGCTCCTTCAGTAAGTATACTTATGATCATTTGTCCAGCTCATCAATCTTTACTTAACTTGAACTCACTTGTTTGAACTTGTTAAAATTGTGCAGGCCAATTCTCCATTTTGGAACAACAAGAAGAAGAAAACACAAGCACGCAAGTCTAAAGCTGCCCCGGCTCCAAGAAGAAATGAGCCAGCTATTGCAAGTGAGCTGGTAGCTGGAGATGAGTCGCCGACAGCTGATGATGAGTCAGAGGTAGAACTTGACTCCCTCAACCATATTTTTATTGAACTTCTTGATGCCTCTTATTCTCAGGATGACACTGAAGCGAGTCGAGCTGACGATGTTGAGGTAATTTCTATCTCTTCCGACTCAGAAACCTTGCTCCCAAAGAAAATAAGACGAGCTGTTTGGGAAAAGAGATAAAGGAGATAAAGAGACTCCCAAACACCAACGTAAAAAGCATCATGGACGAGGCATAGGCAACGGGGAAACTAGCAATGATGCCATGGAGAACGGTGAGGCCACCGATAATGGTGCTACTCCAAATGGCGCAGTGGATCAGAATGTTGGCGAGGGCGCCGACACTAGCCATATTGATGGTGACATGACAAATGGGGACGATGATAACCCCGAAGAGGACAACTACTTTACATAATCCGAGGAAGACATCAGCCTTGGACCCGACAAATTCGACGTCGCCGAGGAGCCTCTTGCTGATGCTCGGCTTCAGGCTTTCTGTCGATGTCTCATCGACATAGCTAAAAGCATAAAGCAAAAATGCCAAAAGATCAAGTTTGATCAGGATGAGTGATAACCCACAAGTATAGGGGATCGTTTGTAGCCTTTTCCGATAAGTAAGAGTGTTGAACTCAACAAGGAGATAAAGGTAGAATTAATATTCTCTCAAGTTCTATCGACCATCGATACAACTCTATGCATAGCAATGTTTGCTTTACCTAGAAACAAGTAATAAAACTAGTAGTACTTTGTAGGTGTAGTAGGATAAGTTTGCAAGATAATAAAGAACGTGAAAATAAAAGTTAAGAGATGTTTTACTAAAAGAACAATTAAGTTAGTATGGCGACTATGGAAAAGTGGTAGTAGGATGGTGCGGCTTGAAACTGCGTCGGTATTTCCCCAAAGAAGAAGATGATGCAGTACAACTATGGTAGGTATTTCCCTCAGTTATGAAACCAAAGTTATCAATCCAGTAGGAGAACCAAGCAACACTATGTAAATGGTACCTTCACACAAAGAATAAATACTTGCAACCCGAGGCGTAAGAGGGGTTGTCAATCCCTCCACGGTAAAAAGATAGATTGATTTGTATAAGATTGGATAATTGGATGTAGAAAAAACACAAAAAAGTAAAGAAAAAGTGTAGCAAGGTATTTTTGGCTTTTTGGAATAATAGATCTGAAAGCAATATGATAAAATATAGACCCGGGGGCCTTAGATTTCACTAGTGGATTCTCTCGAGAAAATAGCATACGGTGGGTAAACAAATTACCGTTGGGCAATTGATAGAAGAGCAAATAATTATGATGATATCCAAGGCAAGGATCATGTATATAGGCATCACACCCAAGATTAGTAGACTGACTCCTGCCTACATCTACCACTATTACTCCACACATCGACCGCTATCCAGGATGCATCTACTGTATTAAGTTCATGGAGAAACAGGGTAATGCAATAAAAATGATGACATGATGTAGACAAGATCTATTCATGTAGGAATAGACCCCATCTTTTTATCCTTAATAGCAACGATACATGCGTGCCTCGCTACCCCTTCTGTCACTGGGTGAGGACATCGCAATATCAAACCCATCACAAAGCACCTCTTCCCATTGCAAGGAAAATCAATCTAGTTTGCCAAACCAAACTAAAGTTTTGAAGAAGAAATACGAAACTATAATAATCATGCATGTAAGAGATCAAAGGAGAATCAAATAATATTCATAGATAGATCTGATCATAAACTCGCAATTCATCGGATACCAACAAACACACTGTAAAAAGTCATTACATCATATAGATCTCCAAGAACATCGAGGAGAACATTGTATTGAGAATCAAAACGAGAGAAGAAGCCATATAGCTACTACCTACGGACCCGTAGGTCTATGGTGAACTACTCACGCATCATTAGAGGAGCAAGAATGAGGATGATGAACCCCTCCGTGACTGTGTCCTCCGCCGGTAGAGTGCCGAAATAGGACTTTAGATTGGATCTCTGTTGGGGAACGTAGCATGCAATTTCAAAAAAAATCCTATGCTCACGCAAGATATATCTAGGAGATGCATAGCAACGAGAGGGGGAGAGTGTGTCCACGTACCCTCGTAGACTGAAAGCTGTCGGCGTTCTGGGAACGGGGGTACCCAGACTTGCCTGCCTGCGGCCCACGACGTGGCTCCATGGATGGCCTGGTACGGCCCAACTTTGACATCAACAACTCAAGACCCTCGCGAGGGGCCAAGCTTCGCGAGGTGGACGACATCAAGACCTCCATGAGGGGCGGCCTCCTTAGGGTGGCTCTCGAGGAGCGGATATCTCTATGCAAGGCTCACCTCGTGAGGTTCTGATGACGTGAGCCATGACGACCAAGGCCAGGCGGGAGCCAACGGGTGCAGTGTACCAGTTCCCTCTTTGGTGCTAAGGAGGCAAGCGCAGGCGCGGAGTCCCGAGGGATCAGCCAAAAGTTTCCATTCTGGTGCAACAAGACCAAGACCGCCAGGACGGAGGTCATCACCGAGCCCACCACGGCGTCACAACCAGAGGCTTTTAGAGGCGAAGACTACTTTTGTCAGGATAGCATGTACTAGATGTCCCCCTTCAAATTTGGCCATTGTGAGATCCCTTCCCGCCTTTCATTTGGGAAGAGGACCAAGGCCACTATAAATAGGACCTAGACAACACCATAGAAGGGGACGGATCATTCAGATCATCCTCACACCCACCAGCTCATCGAGCACAAGAACACCTCTCCTTCTGAGGTTGTTCTCCCACTGTACTAGTTCATCCTCAGCCCCTCGAGGCCAGTCCACCACAAAGCAGGATTAGGGTTTTACACCGCATGGTGGCCCGAACCTGGCTAAACTGTTGTGTCTCTTTTCCATTCAGTTCGTCAAGCTAGGCCGTGATATTAGCAAGCAGGCAGACTGGGGAGGACGAGTTCTTCGCACGCACCCCAGAGTTCAAACCTCTCAAGGGTCTACGAAATCCGAAATTTGAGAAAAGTGGAAGCGTTTGACAACGCGATTGATGTAGTCAAACTTCTTCTCGTTCCGACCGATCAAGCACCGAATGTACGGCACCTCTGAGTTCTGCACACGTTCAACTCGATGACGTCCCTCGAACTCTTGATCCAACAAAGTGTCGATGAAGAGTTTCGTTAGCACGACGTCATGGTGATGGTGATTGTGAAGTGATCCATGCAGCGATTCACCTAAGCACTACGACTATATGAGTGGAGGAGAAAACTATGGAGGGGGGGCGCCGCACACGGCTAATAGATGTTTGTGTGTCCTCTAGGCGCCTCCCTCCCCACATATATATATAGGTTTGATGGGGGGAGAGGCAGCCAAGGGCGCCCAAGTAGGCCGAATCCTACTTGGTCTCCCATCCCAATTTGCCCCCCTTCTTTGTTTTGGCACTAGGAGAAGGAAGGAGGTGGTGGCGCCCACCCTTTCCTTACTCCCTTGACAAGGGGAAGGAAAGAGGGGCTAGCCCTCCTCCCTTGCCTTCCCTAGGGTTGGCCGGCCTGGTGGAGGGGCGCACCAGCCCCCTGTGGGCTGCTCTTTCCCTTGCTAGGCCCATTAAGCCCATATAGCTTGTTGGGGGTCGCCCGGAACCCCTTCCCGTGAGCCGATTCATACCCGGTACCCCCGGAACACTTCCGTTGTCCAAATACTATCATCCTATATATGAATCTTTACCTCTCGACCATTTCGAGACTCCTCGTCATGTCAGTGATCTCATCCTGCACTCCGAACAACATTCGGTCACCAAATCACATAACTCATATAATACAAATCATCATCGAACATTAAGCGTGCGGACCTTACGGTATCAAGAACTATGTAGACATGACTGAGACACCTCTCCGGTCAATAACCAACAACGGAACCTAGATGCTCATATTGGTTCCTACATATTCTACGAAGATCTTTATTGGTCAAACCTTAATGACAACATATGTAATTCCCTTTGTCATTGGTATGTTACTTGCCCGAGATTCGATCGTCGGTATCTTCATACTGAAGGAAATATGCCCTAGAGGCAATGATAAAGTTGTTATTTATATTTCCTTATATCATGATAAATGTTTATTATTCATGCTAGAATTGTATTAACCGGAAACTTAGTACATGTGTGAATACATAGACAAACAAAGTGTCACTAGTATGCCTCTACTTGACTAGCTCGTTGGATCAATGATGGTTATGTTTCCTAACCATAGACATGAGTTGTCATTTGATTAATGGCATCACATCATTAGAGAATGATGTAATTGACTTGATCCATCCGTTAGCTTATCACGATGATCCTTTAGTTTGTTCCTATTGCTTTCTTCATGACTTATACATGTTCCTATGACTATGAGATTATGCAACTCCCGAGTACCGGAGGAACACTTTGTGTGCTACCAAACGTCACAACATTATATCAAGATTAGGTGATTATAAAGGTGCTCTACAGGTGTCTCCGATGGTGCTTGTTGATTTGGCATAGATCAAGATTAGGATTTGTCACTCCGATTGTCGGAGAGGTATCTCTGGGCCCTCTCGGTAATGCACATCACTATAAGTCTTGCAAACAATGCAACTAATGAGTTAGTTGCGATATGATGCATTACGGAACGAGTGAACCGACTTGCTGGTAACAAGATTGGGCTAGGTATTGAGATATCGACAATCAAATCTCGGGCAAGTAACATACCGATGACAAAGGGAACAACGTATATTGTTATGCGGTTTGAACAATAAAGATCTTCGTAGAATATGTAGGAACCAATATGAGAATCCAGGTTCCACTATTGGTTATTGACCAGAGAAATGTCTCGGTCATGTCTACATAGTTCCCGAACCCGTAGGGTCCGCACGTTTAAAGTTCTGTGACGATTGGTATTATGAGTTTATATGTTTTGATGTTCCGAAGGTAGTTCGGAGTCCCGGATATGATCACGGACATGACGAGGAGTCTCAAAATGGTCGAGACATGAATATTGATATATTGGAAGCCTACATTTGGACATCAGAAGAGTTCCGGGTGAAATCGGGATTTTACCGGAGTGCCGGAAGGGTTACCGGAACCCCTCGGGGGTTAATGGGCCTTGTTGGGCCCTAGTGGAAAGATAGAGGGGCCGGCCAGGGCAGGTCGCGTGCCCCCTCCCCCTCTGGTCCGAATTGGACTAGGAGAGGGGGGCGGCGCCCCACTTTCCTTCTCCATCTCCCCCTTCCTTTCCCCCCCTCCTAGTAGGAGTAGGAAAGAGGGGAATCCTACTCCTACTAGGAGGAGGATTCCTCCTCCTGGCGCGCCCTCTAGGGCCGGCCGGCCTCCCCCTTGCTCCTTTATATATGGGGGCAGGGGGGCACCCCCAGCCGTGTGCGGTGCCCCCCTCCACCATAATCCACCTCGGTCATACTGTAGCGGTGCTTAGGCGAAGCACTATGATGGTAGCTTCATCAACATTGTCACCATGCCGTCGTGCTGACGAAACTCTTCCCCGGGCTCTACTGGATCGTGAGTTCGCGGGACGTCACGAGCTGAACGTGTGCTGAACGCGGAGGTGCCGTACGTTCGGTGCTCAGGATCGGTCGATCGTGAAGATGTACGACTACATCAACAACGTTTTCATAACGCTTCTACTTAGCGGTCTACGAGGGTATGTGGATGACACTCTCCCCTCTCGTTGCTATGCATCACCATGATCTTGCGTGTATGTAGGAAATTTTTATTAAATTACTATGTTCACCAATAGTGGCATCCGAGCCAGGTTATTGGTAGATGTTATATGCATGAGTAGAACACAAGTGAGTTGTGGGCGATGCAAGTCATACTGCTTACCAATATTTCATACTTTGGTTCGGCGATATTGTTGGATGAAGCGGCCCGGACCGACATTACGCGTATGCTTACGCGAGACTGGTTCTACCGACGTGCTTTGCACACAGGTGGCTGGCAGGTGTCAGTTTCTCCAACTTTAGTTGAACCGAGTGTGGCTACGCCCGGTCCTTGCGAAGGTTAAAACAACACTAACTTGACGAACTATCGTTGTGGTTTTGATGCGTAGGTAAGAACAGTTCTTGCTCAGCCTGTAGCAGCCACGTAAAACTTGCAAAAAACAAAGTAGAGGACGTCTAACTTGTTTTTGCAGGGCATGTTGTGATGTGATATGGTCAAGACGTGATGAGATATAAGTTGTTGTATGAGATGATCATGTTTTGTTGAAGTTATCGGCAACTGCCAGAAGCCTTATGGTTGTCTCTTTGTTGCATAAGATGCAAGCGCAAAATAATTGCTTTACTTTATCGCTATACGATAGCAATAGTTGCAAGAGAAATAGTTGGCGAGACGACCATGTGACAACACGTTGATAGAGATCAAGATAATGGAGATCATGGTGTCATGCCGGTAACAATGAAGATCATGACAATACTTTGGAGATGGAGATCAAATGCACAAGATGATGATGGCCATATCATGTCACATATTTTGATTGCATGTGATGTTTATCTTTTATTCATCTTATTTTGCTTAGTTCGACGATAGCTTTATAAGATGATATCTCACTAAATTTCAAGGTAAAAGTGTTCTCCCTGAGTATGCACCGTTGCCAAAGTTCGTCGTGCCGAGACACCACGTGATGATCAGGTGTGATAAGCTCGACGTTCATCTACAACGGGTGTAAGACAGTTTTGCACATGTAGAATACTCGGGTTAAACTTGACGAGCCTAACATATGCAGATATGGCCTCGTAACACTAAGACCGAAAGGTCGAGCATGACTCATATAGTAGATATGATCAACATAGTGATGTTCACCATTGAAAACTACTCCATCTCACATGATGATGTAGCGACCCGACCTCAAACGGTCAAGTCTCTGTGCTTCAGTGTCATCCCTGGATCGGTAATGCTGACACACACAGTATTCGAGGATTTATAACAGAGTAGCAATCACACACTTATTACATCGAAGGTCTCAAAAGAGAACTTATTACAATAAATATGGCTTAAGGCCATCTAATACGATAACAGCGGAAGGCTTGGAAGATAAAGTGAGTCCATCAACTCCAACGGCATAGCTGAGCTGCATGGCAACGACCTAATGAACCTTACTCCTTGTCTTAAAAGTCTGCAACATAATACGTTGCAGCCCGAAAACGGGTCATCACATGGAATATGCTGGCAAAGTAACACAGTAGAGCAAGAACAAAATAATGCTATCACTACATGCATATTTGGTTGGTGGAAAGCTCTATGGTTACAGTTTTGTGAAAAGCCAATTTTTTTCCTACAACAAAGGAATAGATTTTATTTAACTATCATGGTAGTTGAAACATCATTGAGAAGGTTCCTCCAACTCAATCCCAATTAAAGTAATTAACAACCCAACAATATTAATTTAGAGTGATGAGATACTTGTGATACTCCAAGTACTAGATACTCAAGATGTCCATAACCGGGGACACGACTAACCATGATTAGTTTATAGACTATGCAGAGGTTTGCGCACTTTTCCCCACAAGACCCGATCTCCTCTGTTGGATTTCTCGCACTACATGGTGTTTGAGAAACGGATGACCGAGACACAGTCTTTCAGAAGCATTAACCCCTTACTCAGGCAGACCATACCAACCTACAACCCTCTACCTGCTGATCCACCTCTTCGGGAGCTTCACGCAACTTACTCAACTATGCTAGAGCCCATAATAGCTTGTGGCTGCACATGGAAGTTTCTTAGCATGAAAATATCTCAGTTCCCTTTGAGCCTGGGTGGCGAACCATAGGATTATCACACGGGTACTCCAGGATATCCTAGGACAACACTGGATTCCCCAGGTGCCCAACAAACAATCCACCCAGATGTGTATTCAAGTTGCCACCTTAAGTTGAACCATTAATTACCAATCTCACATCTGTCATGAATTTCACTCACCCAAACCACGTCTACGAGCATAGCATAGCAATATAAGCAACACGTAGAAGTAACTCCCAAGGGTTTGATAATAACAGGGCAATAGGTTCTACCTCAGCAACTACTTCCCAACCCACATGTTAATCACATCCTAACCGTGCAATGTTTGAGGATTGGAACTAATGCATAAAAATTGGGTGATAGAGGGGTATGATCAACGTGTTACTTGCCTTGCTAATGATCCGCAAAACCTAGGGATTCATAGTAGCACGCTTCACACTCCGGATGTTCTATCGCAAACAAACAAAAGCATACATAAGCAATCAAACAACGGAACATGGGTAAACTCGAATAAGAAGATCTAACCAGAAAGTTCAACTTAAGAACTCCGGTTTGCAAAAAAAGAATCAAATCAAACAGAGCAACGAAACTCAAACTGCAAAAGAAACAAGATCCGTTTACTAATCTGGACTAAGGTCAAATTTTACAGTAGCAAAAACTTGTTCAAGTTGGTTAAACGGAAAGAGGGTTTCGAGACGAAGATCTAGGCGCTTGAATCGCCTAATTCCGACAAACGAGCGAAAAGATAAACTAAAACGAAAATCGGATCAAAAATCGCGATTGAAAATAGTCACGAAAGAATCCGAGAAAAAGAAAACTGACGAACAGGCTAACGAACGAGCGTTTGTTGTCTGTTACTAACGAGTGAACTCTGTTCGTTAAAACGAACGTACGGACGAACGTCTGCAAAGTAACTAAACCGTGAAAAACCGGCGAACCGGTCTATCCAAAAAAACTAGGGTTTCTAAAAAACCGAATCAGTTTTTTTTAAAAAAAAATGAGCGGTTTTACCTCCGGCGAGGTCCGGCGCGGCGAGCGGTGGCGACGAGGGCAAGCGGCGGCGGCGGCTCCGGTGAGGGGCGGCGGCG